>NC_052156.1:155581025-155738525 GCF_902713615.1 Scyliorhinus canicula | reverse complement strand
CTTCTCTTGATCGGAACCGTCACCACATACGAAATCCTTGAAGGCCTTGTTGCCATGGAAATGTATGGCATTACTGCAAATTCAAACTAGCGACAGAAAATGAGAAAGGTCAAATTTTGCAAACTTTGCACATCCTTTTCCTTCACTCTGTTTTCCCATTTAAATGGCAGCAGGCACCAAAATAGCACAACATTGTCCCAGGAACAATGCTCTTCTGATTTCGATTCACTGTGAGAAGGAGCTCAGAGCTTACTGGTGGGATATTCCACACATCTGAGGCTCGAAGGGAGACAAAAGGAAAATCCGTCCAACCTCAGATCTTGCTTGAGGGCCCGATGATTAGATCACAATCTGCAAGTAGTTAAATGCACAATGGGTGGATTGAGAAATAATATACAGAGGGAAAGTTAGTGGAAAATCTGGGCTTAGTTAAATTCTGGTAGCTGAGAATGAGCAGCTGCCAGTAAGGAGATCATTGCAAAGCCGATCTACATTGCAGTCTATAATCATGTAATTTGCTAATTGAATTACGATGACTGAAATAGTAAAGTGCTGTCTTTGGAAAGCGCTATCCAATTAGTCCCACTTCCCCACTCTTTCCTTTTCAAGTATTTATCAAATTCCCTTTTGAAAGTCACTACAGCACGGAATCTGCTTCCACCACCCCAAGTGGTACATTCCAGACCATGGGTTAAAAAGAAAATCCACACCACACAGCTGTTTTCCTGATAGATTCCTTCAAATGTCTGTCAGTTTTTGCTGATCGAAGGTTTTCTAAGTTCTCCTTCGAATGTAGCCTTTACTATTTTAAATATAATTCCACTTGTTCCATTGGTCTGATTTGTCCCAAGGTCATACTTTAAATATATCTCAATGAGACTCCCCTCCCCTCTTGCCCCCAACCAAACCTATCGTTAACAGCTGAGCAATGGTCTGCCAACTTAACCGTGACTGCACTTGACAAGTAGCCCATCGATTGTGTTGGATGTGATGAGTTGTAAGATGAATTTAACCTTGATCTTTCTTTCTCGACCTGCAGCTGTGACTCACACAGAAAAATAACCCAAACAGTGCAGGAATACACTCAGGGACTAGAATCTTCCGTTCCATCTCAGTGTGCCCTGCACATGACCCTGCCACTACATTGCCTCAATGCCGTCGAATCCATACAATCCCTACAGTCCAGAAGGAAGCCATTGGTCTAATCGAGTCTGCACTGACACTCCGAAGGAGTGCTCTAACTACGCCCACTCCTAACTAACCCCGAGCATTGATCATGGCCAATTCACCTAACCTACCCATCTGTGGGAGGAAACCGGGAGGAAACCCATGCAGACACGGGGAGAACGTGCAAACTCCATATAGTCAGCCAAGGCCACAAACAAACTCAGGTCGCTGGCGCTGTGAGGCAGCAGTGCTAATCACTGTGCCACCGTGCAGCCCCTCAAGCTTTGCAAAGCCACTCAGGGCAACGCAGGGTGTGGCTTTGCCAATGATGCCCAAACCAGGGATAGTCCTCCAAAACGTGAGGGAATTTGGGACCCTTTGGCCTTTTGACACTCGCTGATAGAACTTTCTGTGAACTTCCAATGCTTCTGCAATTTTAGATCATGCAACAAATGAGGTATTAGCCTTTGTTGCACCTGGTGTTTTTCCAGGCTGTGCCAAACATTGAGTATCAAACTCAGACAGCTGGCAGTGTGCCATGTGCCCATTCAATAGAAGGCAGAACACACCGAAGTTGTGAAGGACATTAAAGGTGAACCTAATTGGAGTGGTTGTTTTTAAATCAAGGTGTTTGACATCTTGCCAAACATGAGTTCTCCTGCATTTAAAATTCCTTCAATGTGACTGCAGGAAAGTGCAATAATGACTTCACAAGCTAAAAGTTAATAAAAAAAACAACTTGCTCTTTTATCCTATAATCCTCAGGCTGTTTTGCATTGGTTTTACCAACTATCTCCACCCAGGTGTATTGCAGGTCTAATCACATACCTTCTTTGTGTTTCGTTAGCTGCTCAATGAGTCAGCGGGTGAGCTGAAGCTGTTCTAACGACGTTTTCACCCAGTGTTAACTGTTCCTTTGATCCTCTGATCCAAGCCCTCGAGGTGTGTTCCTCAGACATGATTCAAACACTAATCAGAAGGAGAGACCTGAGAAAATCCACATTTACTTGTCCCAGAGGCAGTATGTATGCGTGAGAAAGCGAGTGTGAGAGAGAGAGGGAGAGAGATAGGGTGATATTTATGTAGGTGACCGGGGTCACAGGCTCTTTTTGGGAAAGTCGATCAAGCACTTAACTGGGTAGCAGTGGGGAAGATGGCGGTTGACTGGGTTGGTTTCGGATATGCGGGGCTGGTGGCGTCAGGAGGCCTACTCGGTTATGTCAAACCTGGTAGTGTGCCTTCTCTGGCAGCTGGCCTGTTGTTTGGAACTGTGGCTGGGTTTGGCGACTATCAGATCACTCGCGACCCCAAGAATGTATGGTTGTCTCTGACATTCTAATGCTTGGAAGACTTGGTCTAAAAATATTTGAAAAACCCTACAAATCATGAACCAATATCTTTTCATCAAGAGAGTTTTGTATCCATGTGTTTTGAACCACTGATTATATTTCCCCTTTTTAGCATGTAGACTTACAAAGTGAAACTTTATTGAACTGAATCTGAGCAGAATTTATTCCAATAAACCACCTGAATCAAAAAAAACCCCCAAAAAAACAAAAAAAACTGGGTAGCAGTGTGTCTATCCCGGGATCAGAACCCCGGGAGCAGATATATAGCACCCCTGTCGGATTACCGCACACTTATAATTGTAATTGTTAAACCATTTGAAATGAAATGAAAATCGTGTATTGTCCCAAGTAGGCTTCAAATAAAGTTACTGTGAAAAGCCCCTAGTCGCCACATTCCGGCGTCTGTTCGGGGAGGCCGGTACGGGAATTGAACCGTGCTGCTGGCCTGCCTTGGTCTGCTTTAAAAGCCAGCAATTTAGCCCTGTGCATTATGTGTTGCATGATCAAAGTATCTTCAGGATTGTCCCCATTATGAACCAGGGAGGAGTCTTGCCCGATTGAGTGAGTGGCAGCTCAGGAAAGGGACCCTTAAGCGTGGGGGTGATACATCTTCGACCATTTATAGGGTCAATCACGCGGGGGTAACCAATCAATGCCTGCCACAAGGCCTGAACACTGAGGAAAGCTGTGCACTGAAGTTGATTAAAAGGGCTTACCCATAGGAAGGTTGGACTTAGGAGCAGGAGTGGGACATTTGACCGAACAAGGCTGCTCGATAAGACCATGGCTGATCAGATTGTAGTCTCAAATCCACTTTCCTCTCTGCAACCCCCCCCCCCCCCCAGTCGATCAAAACACTAACTAATTCAGCCTTGAATATGGTCAATGACCCAGCCCCCACTGTTCCCCGGGGAAGAAAATTGCACAGACTAATGATCCTCTGGGAGAAAAGATTTCTTCTCATCTCCTTCTCAAAATGGAGCTCTCTTAGTTTTAAACTGCGTCCCCTAGCTCTAGTCTCCCTCACAAGAGGAAACAAACAGTCCTCTCAGTATCCTTTCTACCAGGTCCCCTCACTATATATTTCAATAGAACCATGTTCTATTGGGCAGCACGGTAGCATTGTGGATAGCACAATTGTTTCACAGCTCCAGGGTCCCAGGTTTGATTTCCGGCTTGGGTCACTGCCTGTGCGGAGTCTGCACATCCTCCCTGTGTGTGCGTGGGTTTCCTCCGGGTGCTCCAGTTTCCTCCCACAATCCAAAGATGTGCAGGTTAGGTGGATTGGCCATGCTAAATTGCCCACAGTGTTCAAAATTTCCCTTAGTGTTGGGTGGGGTTACTGGGTTATGGGGATAGGGTGGAGATGTGGGCTTGGGTAGGGGGTTCTTTCCAAGAGCTGCACTGTAAATTCTATGATTCTATATGTTAATCTTCTAAACACCACTAGGTACAGGGCCAACCTCTTCAACCTTTCTTCATAAGATATCCCCTTAAGGAATAAGTCAAACCAACCTTTTCTTAACTGCTTCAAATTCAATTATATCCTTATTCAATTAAGGAGAAAGAAATCTGTATATGGTGTCCCAGATGTGGCCTCAACAGTGCCCTATACAGCTGCAGTAAAAAATCCCTCCTTTTATATTCCACTCCCCTTGAAATTTTATTTTAAATTCATTCCTGGGGCATGGGCATTATTAGCTCGACCAGCATTTTGATTGCCCATCCCTAATTGCCTTGAGAGGATGGTGGTAAGCTCCTGTCTTGAGTTTCTGGAGTCCTTGTGGTGCAGGTACATCCACAGTGCTGTTCGGGAGGGAGTTCCAGGATTTTGACCCAGCGACAGTGAAGGAACAGCGATATATTTCCAAAAAAGGATGGCATGTGGCTCAGAGAGGAACTTGCAAGGTGGCGGCATTCCCCTGTGTCTGCTGCCCTTGTCCTTCTAGATGGTAGAAGCCAGGGGTTTGGAAGGTACTGTAGCTTTGGTGAGTTGCTGCAGTGCATCTTGTAAATAGCACTCGCTGCCAACTCTTATGCCAATATTTCATTTGCCATTTCTCCCTTTGTTTCCTGTGCATCATCACCCTGGGCATCTGATCAGGACCTGGAGCAGGAATGGGAACAGAGGGCCTGAGCTGGGCTGGATTGGGGAAGAGCTTGAGGAATCAAAGCAGGCAACTGGATGAGATCAAACCTTTTAGTGCCTGTGGTTTAATTAACAAATACAGCATTGGATAAGAGAGCGATACCAGGGGATTTCTGTAACAGTAAAGCTGCAGAATTGATGAGACAGGCATGTTTGTATCATTGATAAGATCCATACAATGATATTTTCCATTTATCAGCTATCAGGATGCTATTCTTAACCTTCTGGTTTTGAAGCGTAGTTCAATAAAATTCATTCAAGAATTTTGTTATGCTATATCCCTTGTCAGTATCATTATTTATTCTATGTGAGTCCAAATCCGAGTGACAGTTAAATGTATCATGCGCCCTGAGAGTTGTGGACCAATCAGAGGGCGGCAGCTCTTCATTGCTCAGCAGCGCCAGCAAGGGGGCAGTGGCTACTACCGGTAATGCAACCACTTGAGATCCAGAACTGTCGATGAAACCAAGCACCGATGACAGATGGCAGGAGAGGGATTGTGGGATGGAGGGAAGGGGGGAGTACGCAAAGGGGTTGGCAGCAAGGGTGGAAGGGTTGATCTCAGTAGGGACTCCCCCACTCCCTTCCCAACGCTGAGTCGCTCGATCATGGAATTCAGTTCTCATGAATGAGGGGCTCCCTCGGAACCAGCAAGCAAGCCAGGCAGGGCTTGCTGTTTGGTGTCCTCACATGGTGAAACCCCAACCACACCGAATACAAGCAGTGATGGGATGGGGCCCTTAGTGGGCATGAAGGCTATTCACGAGCCTTACCACCTCCTGCCTAATTAACTGCCACCCGCCAGTTAATCACCACTGGGTCAGGCAATAAATTTGGCCCAAAATATAGAACACATGATAGGTATGAACTAAATCACGTGATGGAGAGGAAAAGGTTGCACCTGAGAGACAGAACAAGGAAATGGGTGATAGAGAGCAAGTGCACCTGAGAGAAAATCTGTGGGCTGGATTCTCCATTATTGAGACTATGTCCCCACGCCAGCGTCAAAACAGCGTTTTACTCCTGAGATTAAAAAGTGAAACAAATCCATAGCCCTGCAGGCGGCTAGCAGGGACCCGGGGTGAATCTCGCAGCCCCCTTTATTCTGGGTCAGAGGCCGTGCATGCGCACAGCCGTGGCCTCCAGCGGCCTTGCCGTGCTCCATGGCGGACTCGGACCGGGGAGCCAGACCCACGAAAGAGAACCCTTGATCGGCCACACGCCCGACCCTCAAATCCCGCACATTAATTCCCCAGCCGCCTATAAGCCCCCCCCCTCCCCCCCCCCCCCCCCCCCCCCGCGGCCTCCGATCCGCCCGCCCCCGACCAGGGAAGCCGCGGACTGAGTCCGCAGCTGCCACGCAAGCATCCCGACCGGCAATAGCACGTTAGTTCCACGTCATCGGGAACTCGGCTGGTCGGGGGCGGAGGATTGCTGAGTGGGCCTCTGGCAATGGGTCCCCGGCCGCGTGGCGTACTCCCCAGTGACGTTGATTTTCGGTGCCCGGAGAATCACCGAAACGGTGCCAGGCACGATTACGGCGACAAACTGGATTCTCCGCCCCGGCGCCGGCCACGATTTCGGCATCGGGGTTCGGAGAATCCAGCCCTGTGTGTTAGATTAGTGTGAGATTAAGGGCAAGCTTTTCACTCACTCAAAACCCATTCACTTGAACAGCGATAGATTTGAACCCAAAGTGTTGGAAGAGGTGAGGCGGGGGCGTGCACGAGACAGAGACATTGGCTGGAATTTTCCTGCTGAAATTGGGATCACATCGGGGTCCGAAGACGTGACTTGCCGGCAGTCCGCCTGCCAGCACAACTTTACATGCGGTGGACTCCTGATTGGTCGACTCTACCTACACCATCCAACTAAGGGTGGCAATGAGAGGCGCAATGGGGGAACCAGCAGAAATGTCTGAATGGCGGCCCTACTGGGAATGCTGGGAGCTCTGCAGAAGAGGGGTCACAAAATAAAATCGAGGCGCTTACAAAGCCCCCTTCTACAACTGAAAAAGAAAGAGGGCACAATGCCATGAGTGGCCTAAAGAGTAGACGGATAAACTCCTCTGGAAGAGTATTTCTGCTCCCCTATCAGCATTGCAGCCCCGCCCCTGCTCCACCCCGTTACAGCCAGCATGCCCTGGCCCATTGAACATCTGGCAAGAGGCCACCTCCCAAGGAGCTGACATTCTGACAGTGGGAAATGGCTGTCACATTTGGTAAATAACCCCAAAGTAGCCTTTGATCGGCTGCCCACTCCATGGAGAGGGCTGTTGAATTTATTCCCAGTCCAACCCTGGGAAACTCGCCCAGAGGCGGGAAAGCATTGGGGTGCCGTCCTGACATGGCGTCACCCTGTTTTCCCAGGCCCCCTTCAAACCTGGGCTGGGAAGGTTTCCTCTCATCCGATGTTCCAATCTCGTTCAAAAAATCCTGCTTAGGACCACTGCGGTGTTTTTGCAGGGCTGCACAAAATTCACCCAATTGTCCCACAGTTGCTTGGCCCTGAAGCCATGTGTAGAATAGAATGATGCCTGCCAAGTATCGACCCATGAAGGGCCTTGATATGTCTAGCTGTGGGTTGGGGGTTATACTCTTTACGAATGACTCCATGGTCTGTCAGCCATATAAGCCAAGGGCTCCAAACAATACAGGAGTTCTTTCGTTTAATGAATCTTTTTTAGTTTAATATAGGGCTGCCTTCTGAAGTTTCAAATCGAAAAGCAAAAATGGACCATCTTTGAAAGTGGAAACGTCTTTTGCTCGGAGATCAATTAAGATAATAAATATTTTGATGGCTTAAGATTGCAAATGAAAAAATGTAGTTCCCAGTTGTGGTCAAATGTCAGGATAAACCATCCATTCTAGATTTGAAAGCTGGGTTGTTAGAAGCAATTATATGTTTCCCAAAGTGTTGAAACTGTTAACATTTTGAATGTCAAACGGCCACAAAGAAATAATTGGAATTCCAATTCAGTGTGATCTTTGATGCTCTGTTCTGTGGCATCTACGGATGAAGTGGATAATTAGGACTGGCCACATGCATATATCCCATTATTGACTGCACATTTCACACGGGTTTCTGAGAGGTTGTTGTAACAATGACTGCTTGTCTTTTAAATAGCCCATCATGTTTTTTATGGAAGTCTAGCCATTATTCTGAATAATATCTCCAACTCTTGATCTGTGTATAATTCTGTCCTTAAATAAATTAGGATGGTCATTTTAACCTGTGCACAAGGATCAATGGCGTGGTGTTTTCTGCCCATGGAATGATGAGGGAGTGCATTCGACACCCCACAAATCCTCTTGTAAACCTCTTCGCATATTTGCAAGGCAGCTTTCGTATCTGGACGCCCAAAAGATACTAGAATTTAGTTGACAGGTGACTAGGAACGCTGATAGAAAATATCATCCAACCTCAAACAGAAGGTGTTAGAAATATTTCAGACCTTGACGAAAACTTGCAGCTAACATTTCATTCCACGATTCCCCATAACCCATGAGGGTGAAATAAACAGTAGGGTATGGGAACAGGGTCCAAAAGAAATGAAAAATGAAATGAAAATCGCTTATTGTCACGAGTAGGCTTCAATTAAGTTACTGTGAAAGCCCCTAGTCACCACATTCCGGCGCCTGTTTGGGGAGGCCGGTACGGGAATTGAACCGTGAAGCTGGCCTGCCTTGGTCTGCTTTAAAAGCCAGCAATTTAGTCCAGTGTGCTAAACCGGAGAGGGCAAACGAAGCGGAACACAGGCAAGGCAGATCCCAAAGACAACAAAAATGTCAGTGAAAGTCTCTGACGTCAACCAAAATAAAAGCAGCGACATTTGCTGCTTGCCAAGTGCAATGATGTGATAATGTTACTCCTGAAAGAGCGAGCAGGTGGTGCAGTGTGGTAAAGGCACTGTTTGTTGCTCTCTGGAGTCCAATGAGTTTCAATCCAGCTCCAGCTGATGGATGAAAATCTCCTCTCTCTCGGCTACAAGGAACCTAAGTAGATTCAGCAGTGCCAATTCAACTCACTGTGGCATTACTCCACAGCACAATGCTGCCCATAACCTGGCACCACCGCTCATTACATTGGCAATCTCACCCAGACAGATAATGTACCTGAGGCTAAATTCTTCCCCAAAGAGAAGAACAGAGTTGGAAGGAACAATACTGAATCATTTTCAGAAGCATCCTGGCTTCTGTTAAGGTGGTGTTGGTGTTAGATTGAGAATTTGCGCCTGTCCCAACTGAGTATCGGACACTGCACGCCATATGATGTGGACGTAATAAAATAAAAAAATAAGGAAACCAAATCTTCCTGTGTTGAATGAGTGGGCTTTAACAGAGCTTTTATTGTCAAGCCAGCTTCCCACCCAAAACTGGACAAGGACTGAACACCTATCGGCCCCCACCAAACTATCCAGTGTGAAGCTTACCAGATAGCAGGGGTAAACACTAGCTAGTTATACATTCCAATGACCATTTTATAATCCCAGCTCTCTCGCTCAGCGGAGGGCTCACATGTACCCCCTCCAAAAGCCAAGAAGGGCAGCCATCTTAGGCCACTCAAGCGGCAGCCTAACCTTCAGCGGTATGGAGGCAGCCAGCTAGATTTCTGCAGTTCCTTGGCCAGAATGGTTAACAAAGCATGACAACTGGGCACAGAGCAGAAATTTGGAGGGAGCTAGGGAGATATCAAAGGGAAGGATATTCAGGGGCCTTTTGTTGAAAGCCGAAGGTGTGGTGGGAGAAATCTGGAGGGGACCTTGGTCATCGACATTGATGCTCTGGTGCGATTGGCAAGTGCGCAGGTACGTGGCCAATCAGCCCAGCCATCCGAGGACAATACAACAGTTACCATGGTTACTCTGATGGGTGCCAGCCCAAACATTACCTGAATTTACTGAATCCACTCTCCCTGCTTGGGCACAATGAGATTTTAACTCTTCGCCTCTGGACTGTGAGCCGAGTCCAGTGTTATAAGCATTACGTTACCATAGAAATGTGTGACTAAAGTGTTGCAATCTATACATCAGATTCTTGGGGAACTTAAGAAATCGGGTTAATTTTACACATGTTTCATCAGCTCTCCTCCCTCACGTTCCCGTAGTTGCCGTTTTTAAGTGAAAAGATGTGTCCGAGTATAAAGCGGGAAAATGCATTCCCACTTCTGCGCCCCAGAACATTGATATTTTAGGGGAAAGTCTTCGGCCTGACTGACAGTGAATGTCACCTGTCATTTTCTAGGACAACTGCTAATTATATCGCATCCCATGAGAGAGACAAATTAAGCTTGTACCATTTAATTAAGTAACCTCACAAAACCTCTTTCTTAAAGAAAAGGACATATATATCTATATATTCCTTTTATTAGCGATCACCTTGAAAAGGGAAGCAAACTTTTAATTCTTTTGTTGATGGGTTATCAAAATCTATCAAGTAATTTGATACCTGAATTTCAGTCATCTGCAGGGACCCAGTGAACTGAAACTGGCCCAGAAATTGTGGTTTCTTTTAGATTGAATTTGGCAAGACAATTTGATTATTACTGAGATACCTGAGCAAAGATCTGTTGTGTAGATGACTGACAAGGTTTGATAGGGTAGGACTGGCGACAAATCGGAAAAGCTTTGGCCAAATGGCAAGGTTAGATTTCTCAAGCCTGGAGGTTAAAGGGGGAGGGGATTGTCATAATATCCACTCATGTATATAATGAGGTGCAGACAGGCAGTGATTGACACACAGGATGACCAGTAAGCACACAGCACAGTGCAGCCAATCACCAGACAGGACACTACCACTATAAAGCCAGAGGGCACTAGGTTTCCCGCTCTCTCTGGACCCAGCCACTGAGACAGTCAGAGGCCACGAGCTAGTCAGTGCAAACACCATGCGGTAGCTAGTAAGTCTGGTCAGGCTACTACTGGATCTCCAGTCAGTTCAGTATAGTGTCGACCCACAGCTGAATATGTTTGTCAGTTCTATCATTGAATAAAACAGTGTTGGATCTTCTCCAGTGTTAGACGTCTATTTCTAGCTTCCCTGCATCGAGTGCAGTCCACATCGAACCAACCTGCCTAACACATCAGGGATATGAGGAGTTCCACAATTAGGTAGTTCCCAAAGAGCTAGAGAAGGAGAAGGTGGAATGTCTCTCGGTTGGCAGGGGGGGGGGGGGGGGGGGTGGGATCATGCAACGCCGATCCGACGCTGGCCCACCGATTCTCCGGTCACCGTAGAATCGGCAGCAATGACGCCGGCGTCGTCACCGTGGCGCCAGTCGGGAGCCGCTCAACGTTCCCCCCCCCTCCCCCCGAGTGCCCGCCGAGTTCGGCCGAGACCCGCCGACATCGTTCACATGTGGTCCTACCCGGCGGGACATCGCCGTTCATGCTGCAGGGTCCGTCCTGGTGTGGGGGGATGGGGGCTCCATGGTGGCCTGGCCTGCGATCGGGGTCTACTGATGGGTGGGTGGGCTTATCCCGGGGGGGGGCTATGTTCCTCTGCGCCGGGCCACTGTAAGGCTCCGCCATGTTGCCTGGGTGCGGCGTGGAGAAGGCAACATAGGCGCCTGCGCGAACTTGCGCCGGCCGTGCAGGCGCCCGTATCGGCAGCTGGAACTGCGTGAGGCACTCCAGTGCTGTGTTGGCACCCTGTGTGGTGCAGGATCGCTGCTCCTGGGGGCCAGATGACAGCGTCGTAAACAGTTAGCCCCAGGATCGGAGAATCCCGCTCATGATGTCAGACTAAAGAGGGGTGAAAGATATGGAAAAATTGGCAGGATGAAAATTGTAGATTTGAGGCATTGGCGCTCCAGGATCCAGCGTCATATTGTTATCATAGAATAGAATGTCTACAGTGCATAAGCAAGCCTTTTGGTCCATTGGATCTGCACTGGTCCCCCAATAGATCACTCTAACCTACGGCCATGTCCCTGCCCTAGCCCTGTAACCCCACTGAAGGCAACTTGTCATGGCCAATCCACCTAACCTGCACATCTGTGAGAGGAAACCGGAGCACCCGGAGGAAACCCACGCAGACACGGGGAGAACGTGTAAACTCCACACAGACCATCGCCCAATATTGGAATGAAACCCCTGCCACTGTTAGGCAGTATGCTAACCATAACAATAATAATAATAATCTTTATTACCGTCACAAGTAGACTTACATTAACACTGCAATGAAGTTACTATGAAAAGCCCCTCGCCGCCACGTTCCGGCGCCTGTTCGGGTACACAGAGGGAGAATTCAGAACGTCCAATTCACCTAACAAGCACGTCTTTCGGGACATGTGGGAGGAAACCGGAGCGGTCGGAGGAAACCCACGTAGACACAGGGAGAATGTGAAGATTCCGCACAGACAGTGATCCAAGCGGGAATCGAACCTGGGACCTTGGCGCTGTGAAGCAACAGTGCTAACCACTAATCTACCGTGCCGCCCATCCCACTTAATCCGCCAGGCTGCCAATCACCACTGTTATCCCACCATTGCCATCAAATGATGTTGTTACATTGATTAAAATACCAATCGTTCATAAGGGATTGAATAAGCACATTGAACCACATAATCTATGCAGAAGGAGGCCATTTAGCCCATCGAGCATCAAGTCTGCATTGGCTTGTATTTGTGGGTTGGTATATTAGAAATATGCACATGAGATCATTTACACATGGCTGGAATGTGATGCAGAATATTGCCAATATGACTGCTCAATGTCAGAATTGTGAGTGAGCGAGCAGGAACTGGTGAGGACAGGAAATCGGTGGCCGAGTTTCTAGATGAGCTCAATTTTAGAGAGGGTGAAGGGTTGGGTGGCCAGGAAAGTATTGGAATAGCCGACTGGGAGGTGGAAAATGCATGGGCAAGCCTTTCAGCAGCACGTGGGCCGTGCCAGGGCAGAGGTGCGTGGTCTCGGGGTAGAGAAATGCTGGGCGGGATTCTCCGGTCCTGCCAGCCCCACTTTCCGGCACGGTGCACCCCCCCCCGCCGGCAGCGGGATTCTCCGTTCCCGCATCCGGCCAATGGGGTTTCCCATTGTGGCCACCCCCACGGCATTGGGAAACCCACAGGCGTGGGTACGCTGCCGGCGAAGCGGAGGATCCCGCTGACAGAGAATCCCGCAGGCTGTCATTCTGATGGAGAGGCTATTGTAACGGAACTCTCAGATATTGTAAAGTAATTAGCCAAAGCACGGAAGCACAGTGGCTAGCACAGTTGCTTCACAGCTCCAGGGTCCCAGGTTCGATTCCCGGCTTGGGTCACTGTCTGTGCGGAGTCTGCACGTTCTCCCCGTGTGTGCGTGGGTTTCCTCCGGGTGCTCCGGTTTCCTCCCACAGTCCATAAAATGTGCAGGTTAGGTGGATTGGCCATGATAAATTGCCCTTCGTGGCCATAAAGGTTAGGTTGGGTTAGGTGGGGTTACAGGGATAGGGTGGGGGGGGTTTGGGTAGGGTGCTCTTTCCAAGGGCCAGTGCAGACTCGATCGGCCGAATAGCCTCCTTCTGCACTGTAAATTCTATGATTCTATGATTCAAAGTCCATGAGAGGTAGCTTGGGAGACAGGACTGCACATTACTCGTGGGGCAAAGTAAAAAGGCAGTCCTTCGTGAACTACCACAGCCGATAGGGAGAATCAAACCTGTGCTGTTGACAATAGTCTACATCACATTCCAGCCATTTACGTTAACCAATCACCCCACACCCCATGCAGGTCATTTCTGAGTGACTCTTCCTCCTGATATCTACAAACGTTGCCCGTTAGAATCTTTTCATGTAACTCAGCCTGTGTACTCTTCACAGCCTTGCGCTTGACCTCCAAGAGCTATTGGCCCAACATTTAAGAAATTTCCCTTTTTTAAAAAAGGCTTCAGCAGGATATTCTGAAACTTTATATTTTTCTTGTCTTGCAGCCCATGCAGCGAAACACATCAAACTATCAGTGGGGACCGGTTGAGCTTCGGAATCAGGAGGAGCTGTGAAAATATTGTTGTTTATTGCACGCCCAATAAAACACATGCAGCCTTCCTTGTAAATCTGTTGACACCGCTGTTATATGAAAAGATTGAATATGGGCAGTGATCTGCTGCACAGCATCCCCTCCCGAGCATCGAGGCAAAGCAGAGGCACAAACAAGATGCTACATTACATATTGCGAGTGAACTCCATATATCTCTGAGGCTCCAGAGGACAAGGTTTAGTTTTAAACCCACATTTTGGGGGTGTTTGTTGTTGACAGGTGACCAGTGATTTATGGTACATTGTGTCATGTTAGCGCAAAGCAATTCGGTCCTCACATCAATGCTAATCTTCCCGAGTGTATGTTGGGGGGTGATGTCCCGAACCAACGGCAAGGTAAAACAGTGAGAGAGTTTGGCCCCCACCCTCAAGACCCCCGCCCAAGCCCCTCCTCCTCTGTCCCCTCCTCTGTTCCCCCCCCCCCCCCCCCCCCCCCACCCCCACCCCACCAGGAGGCAATTTCTTCTGGAGCCTGATTAATCATCCTGTTCAAAGCTCTCCTCCAGGCCTGCCTTTCCCAGGGCAGTAATCTTGACAGGAGATAAATGATGAAGAGCTGTCTCCTTATGGTATTTGCCTTCGCTGCAGAAGCTTTGAGCTGCAAATTGGCCAACGTGAGACAGGGTCCAAGGGAACTGATGGAATTGCAACCACATTGTTTTGAAAAGTGTTATGTATGTACTTCCTAAACCCCAAATCCAGTCCTCAACTGGAGCTCCAGCCAGCTCATTTTGCCAATGCAATGTATATTTGACACCATTTATAATTTAAAACATGCCCCCCCTCCCCCTCGCCCCTCCAAAGAGTGTGTGTGGGTGGTATGGCGATGGCACAGGAACTGCTTTTTAAAAATATCTGGCATGAAATAAACTATTCATCACATTTTTATTCATTCTCAAGCTATAGACATCACTGACAAAGTCCCGTCACTATCTACCATGAGAGAAGGGCTGGCGATACGAAGAATAAATAAAACTGCGTGAAACAGTGGTCGCAATGAAAGCAGCGAATGCCAGAGCTCGCTTAGTTCATTGAAAGCCCTACAACAACCAACGCCATTTATGCAGCACCTTTAACGCGATGAACGGTCCCAAAGGTCTTTACATAGAATCAATTAAACAGATAGTGCGCAGCGCAAGAGACCAAAGTAAGATGCTTGAGAAGAGCGATTGAAAGGAGGAGAGAGATGGGGAGGTTGAGGGAGGGAATTTCAGAGCTTTGGGTCCAGCTGAAGGCTCGGCCACCACCAAACAGCAGGGCGATTGAATTTTGGGATGGGCAAAAGGGTCAGAATTGGAGGAGCGCAGATATCTCCGCGGGTTGTCACCTGTAGTAACCCACGGGAGGCAGGAGTTCCGTCACCACACCAATATTTATTTACAATAACGATATTACAGGAGCAGCTACAAACAGTGCTGCTGGCAGCCCAGTCAACTTAAGACTGCTCACAAAGCCTACACAGGTGATTATATGGGCCCCCTGAATGAGCTATCATTGAGGGAGCTCATACTCCAATTGGCCAACCAATAAAGCCAATTGGAGTTCATTACATCACCCGAGATATGTCACAGGGAACGATGGCTATTATATATCAGCCACAGGGGAAAGCAGGGACAGAATAGGGGTTCATCTTTAACTTCACCACTCATGTGATAATCTGGTTAAGAGGATCTGCCACCAGTTCAGTGGAACATGGACCAGGCAGGTGCTAGGTTCTACAACTGGTGATCTGCCCAATGGGTCAGTGAGGTTAAAAATTGTTTGCACCATATTTTGATCCCAACAGTACATTTTGTTAGCTGGTACATGGGGGGAAGGGGGTTATTCAATCATTAAACAAAAGGACAGAGTACAAATTTTGATTCTACAAGAGACAAATATCCAATTTGATTGATGAGTGGGGTGGGGGCTCCAATTATTCCATCACCCATGGTTTACACTATCTTAGAGTTATACGTTGCTCAGATCACTCACGGGAGAGATTTGCATTCTGTAGCTGGAAAATATTTTAAGACAGGAACCCAAATCTGGCACAGAAACCACATAATTGTTTTTGTATAATTCTGCTGATACTATGCGTTTTGCCCATAAATATACGTCAGTAGAGGTTCTACTCGCTACATGTGCCGAAACACCCTTCTGATAGGTCTCTATTCTTAATCTTCTCACTACTCAACAGGGCCAAAGGGAAAAGGGAAACGGTTAGACCATGAGGAGACTTCTATAAATGACAACAAACAGGATCTGAGGCAGGGAATAAGTGAGACCCATGTATGATCACCGTGGAGTAAAGCTCCTTCAGTTATCCGGTAGGGAGAAAATCAAATATGTATACTCCAAGGAGAAGCAGTTCAGCACAGGCCTGGGTCACTGCAACTGGTTCGAGAGGAAGAGTCATAAGACAGAGAACAAGGGAGAGTAAATGACATCCAGAAAGAGACATCAATATGGCCTTAAGCTCTGCAGTTTGTTATTGAGAGAGGTAGAGACAGGAAGACAACGAGAATTAATGAGACGCACAGGCAGACCACATGAGCCTCAGGCTCATTCAGTTTGGTAGACAGATTGAGAGAGAAACAGAGAGCGAAACAGACAGACAGAAACAGAGAGAGAGAGCAAGCGAGAGTCAGAGAGAGGGAGAGAGAGGTTAAATGGAACGATCGAACAGACTTTACAGAGCCACGGTGATCTCCAAGGTGGAGTGAGATTGGGAGTAACCATTTACTCAATCTAAACTGGCAGTCGTCCTGTTTCAGGGAGCGATGAAAAGCATAACTGGGAGCCTGCAGGCCTCACTGCGCCTTGAAATGAGTTCATAGCATTCAAACCCACGGTGCCAAATGTTGAATGGTAACTGTGTGGGAAAAGGGTGGGACCAGTATTCAATTAATTAATCCACTTCCTTTGCACTATTTATGCCACCCAGTATCCACAACTAAGGACAACATAACAACTGCTTCTGTTCTGGTTATTGAATTTGTAACATTTCTTAATTAAGTTATACCATGTCTAGTAGTTCCTCAGCATGGAAATAAGTACTGTGAGGATTGATTTTTAAAAATATATTTTTGGAGAATATTGTATTATTCTGTGTAGAAGGATCTGTCTGTCTGTATCTGTGTGTGTTTGTGTGTGTGTGCGAACGATTTAATTAAGTTGGAGAAACGTTAATCGAGACAGCTTGTCTGGGACAGTTTAGAGATAAAAGGGGGTAAAGGTGGTGAATGCACGCATTTGTAATAAGAGGCCATGGTGATGAGGATTTATAAGTAAATAGGTTAGGTTTAGAAATTTGCATTAGGAGATAGATGGAGACTTGACTTTTCAGCTGTTAAATTTCAATGGGGAGTGTGGTGATCTTCGTGAGGGGTTTCCAGGATGGAAGGCGTAGTGATCACAAAGATACATAAAGCTCTTTTGAAGAACTAAACTAATTTTATTAACACTACTAAATTAAGTTCGACACTTATTCTGCATAGAAAACATACATGTAAGAATTAAACTACACTCACTAACACTATCTCGGTCGACTAATTATAACTATTACATCTTAACTAACTCTGCACTACACTATGAATATTATCTTCTTCCATTCCAGTCCAATCTCCACCCTTCAGCTTAAGAGCCAGTGCAATTTATAGTACTGTCCCTTAGCTCCCTCTAGTGGCGAGGCTTAACATAACATTAACTCTTCACATGCTGTACATTTGTATAATGTCACAAGGAGTAGGGGACCTTTACAACTTACTAAGGTTTCATGAAGAAATAAGGGAAGATTATTCAACTTTATTTGAGCTGAAAGGGGAGGCAACAGGAAAACACAAAGGACTTTTGTGTTTTGGAAAAAATGAATTATAAGAGTTGCTGAGCACATTGGACTCGGAAATGAAAGGGGAAAAAAATGATATTTAATACTAATTTAAGGAAATTCGTCGAGCTGAGTATTGGCTGTATGAGGAAAGATATGCTTTGGTTCCAGAAAATGGTCTTATTTATGAATTTTCTTCGATTTCCACAACAGAGTGGAAGTGGGTGAGAAGCTGTGAGCAGTACTCGGGTAACATGACTGGATTTTTAGAGTTAAAAATCTATAAGGCAGTGTTGCCAAGAAGGCGTTTACTTGTGTGTCCTGATCAAGTGGGGTTTTTGAGTGGAGGTTTTGTAAGACTGTTTAACTGCATAACATCAGTCTTGTGCGCTTAAGGTTTTTTTTCTTCTTGTTAATAAATGTAACTTTTTAAGTCCCGAAAGTGTGACTGGAAGTCTATGTCCTAGGATCATCAGGTTTCTCCTTGTTTTCAGAATACAAAAAATAAGCTATGATCAGTAAGACAGGTTTCCCTCAGGGATTTGACTTGCTCAACATATACTAACTGCTGTGGTCACAGCAGTACAATTTAGATGCATGAGTGTAATAGAATGCACGAGGAGGGCATTTAGAGAGGGTCAGTCATGCCTCACTGGGGGAGGTGAGCTGAGGAACATTAGTCATGAATAACGAACATCTGCTTCAGAAGCAGTAGAATGTTTCAGTCTCAGTGAAACCCAGATGAAGATCTAAAGAAAGAATTGATTCGAACAACTCGGAAATTCCAAGAGTAGAAGAAGGGATGAGGTAGACCAAGAAGGTTGACTTTTATGGGGGAAGGCAAAGGACTCCTAAACTTCTATAGGGCAAGAGGAGGGTCTGAGGAAGGTAAGGTGTTCAGAGAAGAGTGAATCGGCTGTCGGGGTGAAACTTTGGGTGCCATTGTCATAGCAAGTGACTCTGAGAAGGTCTCCCACCATTTTGATGGAGCACACTGTGGCGCCAACCACTTCAGGTGCAACCCACGTGGGCTGCCTTCTTGTGAATGGCACTCTCGTGGGTATTCCCAGTATAAGGCAGAGGCCTATAAGTCTTCTCCTGACATCGCACTGCCAACCGGCTTAGAACAAAGAACATACAATACAGAAGGAGGCCATTCGGTCCATCAAGTCTGCATCGACCCACTTAAGCTCTCACTTCCACCCTATCCCTGTGACCCAATAACCCCTCCTAACCTTTTGGTCACTAAGGGCAATTTAGCATGGCCAATCCACCTAACCTGCATCTCTTTGGACTGTGGGAGGAAACCGGAGCACCCGGAGGAAACCCACGCAGACACGGGAGGAACGTGCAGACCCCGCACAGACAGTGACCCAGCGGGGAATCGAACCTGGGATCCTGGCGCTGTGAAGCCGCAGTGCTATCCATTTGTGCTACCGTGCTGCCCTTGTCAAGGTGGCTCACTCGGGGCTGTTCCGAACTCTATAGTTGAACTTCAATGCATGTGCAGCGGCAGTACCTGAGCTGGATGCTGCAAGTGTCAGATCAGGTGATCATTATGTTCACTAGTGGACTTTCTGTTCGCCCTGGAGTTCCTGTGGCTGAGCAGATTGTGTTCTTGGGCGTCCGTAAGCAGAAACCTAGAAGGGAAGAGTGGTGTGTGGGAAGAGGGTGTGGAGTCAATAGTCATGCAGCTTGCTCATTATACCAGATGGCCGGATGAGGAGGAGCAGGGTGTCGAGAAAGGGCTTGAGTCAAGACCATATTGCAATTCCCGATCCGAGTCACAGGCTGCATTACAGCCAGCCCCATGGCCCTGAGAATCCCCTCCTTCTTCGTGTCAGGAGTCTCTGCTGGTTCTGTGCTGCTCCCTTCTGTTGTGTGCAGTGTTACCCTACCATGAGAGCGGGTCGAAGGTCAGTGATTGTGTAGCACTGTATTTGGAAGATGTGCAATCTCACCTTGCTCTATGCCCCATCTGTCACCCAGTAGAGCACCCCGGCACTCGGGAATTACACCTAACATCCAAATACTCCACCCAACTTTCACGCACCCACTAATGCTGCAAGCTTTATACTCACTTCTCACTGCCTCCAAATACCTCCAGCTATTCAGCTGTAGCAGGCACATCATCCAAATACAGTCGAGAGTTGAAGGTAGATGGAACAAGTAAAGAAAATTTAGGAAAGCAATGATATTGATAATATTGAGAGATATCGACAACATAAGGAAAAGTCAAGAAGTATTGTGGCGGAGAGAAGTTGGAGGCACAGGGTGGAAGGATTATTCACCAGGTGACAAGATTTATCTGTGATCTAATGTGATGCAGACTTCTGCAATGCAATACTTACTTTTATGCTCACGTCTGTTAAAAGTAGAACAAAAAGAATACATTTTAATGCAAGCTGTCAGTGGTGACACATGATACCATTGCCTACCGCATTCCCAAACCCTCCTTTCTTCCTAAGGATTGAGAGTTCTGTCATAATCTATTTGATGTTTAATATGCCATAACGCTGGGAGAAAATGTGGTCCTCTGTAAGAACTGATTCCTGCAAAGACACTGCTTCTGATTTGGATCAGGTGGTTAGTATAGAGTTGGGAACAGCCTAGGGCGAGTGGGACAAATGGACAAGTGGGCTACAGGCAGGCCAGAGGGAAAGGGATGGTGTCATTATCAAGGAATATGGAGCACTCCAGCTCCAAGTTGGTGAGGGACATCAGGTGGATCTCAGACTAAAGGGACGATCCTTTAAAGCAGAGAGGAGGAGGAATTTCTTCAGCCAGAGGTTCGTGAATCTCTGGAACTCTTTGCCGCAGAAGGCTGTGGAGGCCAAATCACTGAGTGTCTTTAAGACAGAGATCGATAGGTTCTTGATTAATAAGGGGATCAGGGGTTATGGGGAGAAGGCAGGAGAATGGGGATGAGAAACATATCAGCCATGATTGATTGAATGGAGGTGCAGACTCGATGGGCCGAGTGGCCTAATCGTGCTCCTATGTCTTCTGGTCTTAAGGATTGTGTGATGGTTTGGGCATGTAGTCTTCAAAGTGAGATGCAGATCTCAGCCAGCTTGGGGGTGGGGGGGGGAGCACACACAAGGGAGCTGTGGTATCACCTTAAAAGAAAGAAAAGAGAAGTAAAGTGATGAATCAACCTTGTATATTCTTACATAACCCCTAGCAACCCACTTGTCATTGACAAGTGATTGTGCCCAGGGAATGATTCATAACGCTCGAGCTACTGAATCATAAAAGGTAAAAGATCTATGATTCAGACTAGCTTGTGGCCATTCTTTCAAATTTGATTGAATGTATCTGAGCATGATTGAGAATACTCTCTTGATGCTATTAGGTACTGCAATTTACCCCACTCGTGGTAAATTTATTGGCATTTTTAAAGTGTCAAAACAGCAGCCTATTCATCCACCCAGCTGTCTGTCTTCACTGTTTTGAAGGGATGAGTGAACAATGTCTTGCTTCCTGTTGTGAGGATAGTCAGCTTAATCAAAGGATCATAGTTTTGTCAACTGGTTAATAAAGTCACATAATTCTTTTTAAGAAAAGGCCATCAGAACCTATCCCTGATCTTAACCCCACACACACCACCCGCAAGCATTTTGTTCCTCAGAATGGCATTCCTCGTAACAACTCATTGGTGTGGAAATTTCATTTGGTCCACTTTCAGGTGTGAAACATGGAAATATAGAAAATAGGTGCAGGAATAGGCCATTGGGCCCTTCGAGCCTGCACCACCATTCAATACAATCATGGCTGATCATGCAAATTCAGTACCTCACATCCGCTTTCTCTCCATACCCCTTGATCCCTTTAGCCTTAAGGGCCACGTCCAGCTCCCTCTTGAATATATCCAACGAACTGGCCCCAACAGCTTTGTTTGGTCGAGAATTCCACAAATCCACAGCTCTCTGAGAGAAGACGTTCTTCCTCATCTCAGTCCTGAATGGCTTACCCCTTATTCTTAGGCTGTGGCCCCAAGTTCTGGACATTCCCAACATCGGGAACATTCTTCCCGCATCTAGCCTGTCCAGTCCCACCAAGATTTCACATGTTTCAATGAGATCCCCTCTCATTCTTCTAAACTCCAGTGAGTACAAGCCCAGTCGATCCAGTCTTTCTTCATATCTCAGTCCTGCCGTCCCGGGAATTGGTCTGGTGAACCTTCGCTGGACACCCTCAATAGCAAGAATGTCCTTCCTCAAACTCGGAGACCAAAACTGCACACCATACTCAAGGTGTGGCCTCAACAAGGCCCTGTGTGACTGCAGCAGGTAATCCCTACTCCCATAGTCAAATCCTCTCGCTATGAAGGCCAGCATGCCATTAGCTTTCCTCACCGCCTGCTGTACCTGCATGCCAAACTTCAGCGACTGTCCCACCATGACACCCAGGTCTCGTTGCACTTGCCCTTTTCCTAAACTGACACAACACATGGAGTGGACACCCATGACGAGAGGCCTGTTTCAAAACTAATACCAAAACTGAGAGTGCTATACAACAGGAAATAATGAACAGCTTAAGGAGTCCTTTCCACTAGAAAAGAGATCACGAAGAGGTAACGCAATAGAGGTCTTTGAAGATTATGAGAGGATTTAATGAAGTAGAGGTAGAGAAGATGCTTTCACTTGTGGGGAGTCTAGAACTAGCGCCAAACATACAAGATAATCATTAACAATCCAATGAGGAATTCAAGAAAAGCATCTTTCCCCAAAGAGTGGTTAGAATATAGAGCTCCCTGCTACAGGGAGTAGAGGAGGTGTTGTGGAATAGTGGGTAGCATCTCTGTCTCTGAACCTGAATCTCTGTGTTCGAGTCCCACCCCAGGACTTGACGGCCAAAGTAGGTGCAGTCATAACACAGCCAAATAGGTTGACTATCAACCTGCAAAACTCTTCCAACGCACGCCAATGGCAGGTGGCAAAGTGAGAGAGACGCCTGCTCAGCTATGCTTGATGCGCCTCCCCAAGCTATAAACCTCTGGCAACAGGCTAGCGACCAATCCCAGAAAAGGATTAGCTGCAGGAACAGATGAAAGTCTGTCTTGTGCACCATTAGATGCAGGAAATGAAAGAACAAAAGCTACACGGAGTGGTTGGGGCAAATAATCTACGCGTTTAAGGGGAAGCTAAGTAAAGGCGTGAAAGAAAACTTAATAGAAGTTCTGCAGATATGTTTTGGTGAATTCGGATTGAATAACGCTTGTGTGGATCATGAATGGCCACATGGACCTCCACCATGACTTCCCCCATTTCTAATGGTGCTTCCAGGCCCCGTCTCTTATCTTCCCCCATGACCGGCATGTCGAGGCCATCGAGGGACTGCTTCATCTTCGAGTCCCCCTCCGGTGGCTCGGATGGACCGCATGGTAGCACAGTGGTTAGCATCGTTGCTTCACAGCTCCAGGGTCCCAGGTTCAATTCCCGGCTTGGGTCACTGTCTGTGCGGAGTCTGCACATTCTCCCCATGTCTGTGTGGGTTTCCTCCGGGTGCTCCGAGTTGCCTCCCACAAGTCCCAAAAGGTGTGCTGTTATGTGAATTGGACATTCTGAATTCTCCCTCTGTGTACCCGAACAGGCGCCGGAATGTGGCGCCTAGGGGATTTTCACAGTAACTTCGTCGCCGTGTTAATGTAAGCCTACTTGTGACAATAATAAAGATTATTATTATTGAGCCACATGTCCCGGTTCTGCATGATACATTCTGCAGCATTGTAATTTGTAACACTGGATATCTGTCTCCCAGATATTACAATGTGCTCAGCCTGGAGAGCCATCACATCCACGGAGCATTAGATCATCTCTCCAACTCACAATTGCATTTCCAAGCAGATAATTATCCCAGTTCTTCTTTTGAAGGAGTTAATCAACACAGAGCCGATTAATTTCACAGTCTTTTATACTCCTACGCGTATGTGATAGCAAATAAACTAGCTGCGACCCCTGGAAATGGAATGTGGCCAATTCAGGTATAACGTTGCAGGCTGTATCAGGTGGAATAGGCACACCCTGAAAGTGTTATGACATTAGTATTGTGTTATTGTAACCAATACCTCAGACACTGAGCTGTGACATTAGCGTTGCCTGGCAATCTACTCAACAATGCCGCCATGTCCTGTAATGTCAATATCTTGATTTTGGCTATAAGTAAATGGATATTTCAACTCAATTAAACAAGTCTGGCCAACATAAATGTTTTACCGATTGATACTGCGCGGCCCACAGCCCAAAACAGTTAACAATTGCTTCATATGAAGGATTGCAAGAGGGTGGAACGTGCTGCCACAGAGCATTCAATGTAGAATCAATTGAGGTACTTAATGGGAGATAGATATTTACTTGGGAAGCAAGGATGTTAAGAGAGAGGCAGGGAACTGAGATTAAAGAGAGGTACTGTGGTAGATAAGGCCCAAAGGACTGCACATTTCTCTACAAGTAATCTCTTTTTCTGAGATGACTTTGTTGTGACTGATGTTTGACTCAGAAGAGAATTCAATGGTCTCAGAGCCTGTGAGCCACCATCCAAAGGCTACCACTTGAATTTCCATCGCACATTCCGGGCTTTGCCGCAGCATCATCAAATGGAATTTGACACCATGAGGTGCAAGGAGGTGTGAAGCCAGGGGAAGATGAGTTTGGCAAAAGAGGCAGGTTTTCAGGAGTGTCTTAATGAGGGGGGATCTTATTGAAACTTACAGAATGTGGTGCTATGATCTGCATACCTGTCTGCCATTGGGGCAGAACACCGGCTTACCATTGGCCCTGGTCGGTCATGTGCCTCTCGACCGATTGGCTGAGAGGCTGAGTTAACCACGCCTCCATTAACGAGGTATAAATGGACAAACGCCCAGCGATCGTCCATTCCATTGTAGACGATCGCAGAGCTATGTTCTAGTCTATTAAAGCCTGACTTTTGTAAAGCACACATCTCGCGTACAATTGATGGCACATCACAGGATACTGCGAGGCCTGGATAGAGTGGACCAGGAGAGGATGTTTCCACTTGTAGGAAAAACTAGAACCAGAGGACCATCTCAGACTAAAGGGACGATCCTCTAAAACTGACATGAGGAGGAATTTCTTCAGCCAGAGGGTGGTGAATCTCTGGAACTCTTTGCAGCAGAAGGCTGTGGAGGCCAAATCACTGAGTGTCTTTAAGATAGAGATAGATAGGTTCTTGATTAATAAGGGGATCAGGGGTTATGGGGAGAAGGCAGGAGAATGGGGATGAGAAACATATCAGCCATGATTGAATGGCAGAGCAGACTTGATGGGCCGAGTGGCCTAATTCTTCTCCTATGTCTTATGGTCTTATGGCCACTGTTAGCATCGTCAAACTTCCCTAGGTCCTTCACAGGAGCAATAGCAAATAGAATCTGACAGCAAGAGATGATAGAGATGGAATTCCAGAGCTCAGGGCCCGGGCAGCTGGAGGCACAGCCAGCAAGGGTGGAGGGAAGAAAATGAAGCACGGACACAAGGCCCGAACTGGAGGAGTGCAGAGGTCTCCGAGGGATGTAGGGCTGAAAGAGGATTCAGAGATAGTAAGGAGTGAGATCATGGCAGGATCGGAATACAAAGTTGAGAACTTTAAAATCAAGGTGTTGTTTGATCAAGGACCAATAAAGGTAAGCGGACGCAAGAATTCTTGTTGTGTAAGTGAGTACCCGACGGGCAAACCCTCGCCATCTTTAAAACTTTACTGCCATTGGTTCCAGACTCCACTGGTATTGGGTAGTCAGGCGGTACCAGCATCTAAGCGGGTGGCCAATTAAGAGGTGATCTCTGGTTCACCTTCATGTTCTGGATCACGAGTGGCTTCCAGAGGAGGTAGGCCCAGCCGCATAGAAGCTTCGAACTCACAGTGCAGAAGGAGGCCATTCAGCCCACCAAGTCTGCACCGGCCCTTGGAAAGAGCATCCTATTTAAGCCCACGCCTCCACTCTCACCCCGTAACCCACTAACTCCACCTCACCTTTTGAACACTAAGGGCAATTTAGCATGGCCAATCCACCTAATCTGCACATCTTTAGACTGTGGGAGGAAACCGGAGCACCCGGAGGAAACCCGCGCAGACACGGGGAGAAAGTGCAAACTCAACACAGACAGTCACCCGAGGCCGGAATTGAACCCAGGCCCCTGGGGCTGTGAGGCAGCAGCGGCTCGAAGATTTGGACAGATGGAAGAAATGAATGCCGATGAGGAGAGAATTGAGAACATCCAAAGGGGCAAGGGCTGGTTTAGCTCACTTGGCTAAATCGCTGGCTTTCAAAGCAGACCAAGCAGGCTAGCAGCACAGTTCGATTCCCATACCAGCCTCCCCGGACAGGCACCGGAATGTGGCGACTAGGGGCTTTTCACAGTAACTTCATTGAAGCCTAATCGTGACAATAAGCGGTTTTCATTTCATTTTCATGAGAGGAGTATCAACACCCGGGCAGGCTCTGGTTTGCACAGATACAGAAGGGTGAGGCCATGGAGGGATTTGAAAAGAATCTTAAAATCAAGGCATTGGCAGGCAGGGCGTCAATGTAACTCAGCAAGTGCAACGGTGAGATGCCACAAGGTAGTGTCAGGCCCCAAGGTTTTGGTTGACTCAAGTTTAGATGGTGGTGGGGGGCGGGGGGGGGGGATGGAAAATGGGAGACCTATCAAGAGAGAATCGGAAACCAAAGAGAAAATGCTGAAAAATCTCAGAATGTCTGGCAGCATCTGTAGAGCGAGAAAGAGCTAATGTTTCGAGTCCAGATGACCCTTTGTCAAATCTTTGACACAGTAAGGGCAGTTCGGTAGCACAAGTGGCTAGCATTGTGGCTTCACAGCGGCAGGGTCCCAGGTTCAATTCCCTGCTGGGTCACTGTCTGTGCGGAATCTGCACGTTCTCCCTGTGTCTGCGTGGGTTTCCTCCGGGTGCTCCGGTTTCCTCCCACAGTCCCAAGATGTGCAGGTTAGGTGGATTGGCCAGTATAAATTGCCCTTAGTGACCAAAATGTTGAGGAGGGGTTATTGGGTTACAGGGATAGGGTGGAAGTGAGGGCTTAAGTGGGTCGGTGCAGACTCGATGGGCCGAATGGCCTCCTTCTGCACTGTATGTTCTATGTGAAACTACTGCTAAGGATCAAAAAAAATTGAATGAAACTTTGAGCCGCATTTTTCTATCTCTGGTTTCACTGATGGTCGAAAAGATTTACATGATAGTCAGTGTTATCAGTATATCTGATACCCCCCCGAACAGGTGCCGGAATGTGGTGACTAGGGTCTTTTCACAATTAACTTCATTTGAAGCCTAATTGTGACAATAAGCGATTTTTATTTCCTTTCATCTGGATTTAAGATTTGTAGCCAGCAAGCTTGAGTATGTAACATTTGTGCTACACTAGCACCAGCAATGCCCATTTTACAGCAAGAGAGGTTTTAACTACCTCCCCTTGGATTTCAACAGCATTCCCATCTGGAATTCCACCAACATCAAAATCCTGAGGGTCAATATGGACCAAACCCTCACTGGACCAGCACTGTAGATGCCAAAGGTACTAAATCAGGTCAGAGGCTGGGATTTCTGGAGCAAGTGGTATAACCTTGATCTCCCCCATAACCTTTCCATCACTTACAATGCAGGAGTCAGGGGTGTGATGGAATCTTTGCCACTTGCCTGGATGGCTGCAGTCGCAATGATACTCAAGAAGCTCGATACCATCTAGGATAAAGCAACCCACTTGATTGCCAGCCCATCCACCACCACCTTTAGCATTCATTCCTCCTCCACCCTGCGGCGCACCATGGCTCCAGTTTGTATCAATTATACCATGCACTGCAGCGACTCACCAATGCTTCTTCGACAGCACCTTCCAAACCTATGACCTTTACCACTTAGGAGGGCAAGAGTAACAAATGCATGGTGAGATCACGACCTCCAAGTTCCCTTCCAAATTACACAGCACCCTGACTTGGACATTTATTGACCCTTTGTGGTAGTCACCACTAATAGTGTATTTCATGTATTACAGCACTGCCCGTACAGTAGAGGTACGGGGTAAATCCCTGCCTGGTGGTTCTGCCCAGTAGGCGGCGTATAAATGTGTGTGCTCGCCAGTGCTGCAGCCATTCTGGTTGCAGCTACAGGAGGCACAACATCTTTGCTCAATAAAGACTCGATTATTCCACTACTCTCGTCTTTGTGGTAATTGATAGTGCATCAATTTATTGAGCAAAGATGTTGTGCCTCCTGTAGCTGGAACCAGAATGGCTGCAGCACCGGCGAGCACACACATTTATACGCCGCCTACTGGGCGGAGCCAACAGGCAGGGATTTACCCATGTACCTCTACTATACGGGCAGTGCCGATAGTGCATCACCCTTCATTTTTCATTGCTGGGTCAATGATTGGGAGCTCCCTCCCTCACAGCATTGTGAAAACACTCCTACCAGATGGTGTGCAGCTGTTCATGAAGATGTACCACCACCACCTGCCAAAGAGTAACCCGGAACAGACAACAATTGCCGATGACACCAAAAATAGAAGATTAAACAATATTATAGATTGATTTGGATATACATTGGGGGACGGGGAAAAGTGAAGGTTCAGAATGAAAGGGGATTGCATCGGAATCACAGAGTTCTGTTGCCACTCAACATAACATCCTGGTGTAAGATTAATGGGCTGGGGATTAGAAACAGAGGGAGAGAGAGAGAATTAGAGAGAAAAAACACAGGCATCACTATACAAGATTCAGCTGCAAAATGGAATTAAGAATCAAAAGAGAAAGGGAGAGTCAGTGGCACCCTGTCAGTTTTGTGATGTGAGCAAGAGAGAATTAATGGCATCCTTCAGGCTTTGCAAGTAGACAGTCAGGCGAAGACGAGTTGGCAAGAGATAGAGAGACAGACAGAGATAAAACGGCAGCCCTCTCCAACCTCAGCATTGATTAATGTTCTTCCACCTACCCTATTTCCAAGAAATCCAATCGGAAATTCAGGAGAAGACTTTGACCCAAAGGGTGGTAAGACTATGAAACCCGTGAGGATTTGATAGGGTAGATGTAGAGAAGGTGTTCCCACTTGTGCTGATACCTAAATCTTGAGGCCATAAATATAAACTAATGGCTTATAAATCCAATAGGGAATTGATGAGGAACTTCTATATCTTATATATACACATTTATTTCAGTTTACTCAATTGTTTACTGAACTGACAATAACCAAACGCAGTGTTTGCAAACCATTTTGAAGAGTTTTAGACAAATTTCTAAAGGGATTGGGAACAGGTAACTGGATGGATTCTGACCTTTGCAGTAGTTAAGTGAAAGTCACCGTTGTCTTCTCTTCTATCTATTTTCACTTCATGTTTTCAAGAATTCTTTTGAGAAGCACTTTCTTTTCTCCAAGGTATCCATTACCAGACCTGGGGACAATGGGCAGGGTGCAGAAAGGCCTGATACTTTATTTCCACACGCATCCACTGCCTTCTGACGCACTCTGACTTCCAATTTAAAGCTTTCAGAACCTTACAGATGGTGAAAGGGTACAAGGCTTTCCCCGGCTCTCAATCATTCCTTTCATTTTATTTACTTATGCTCGCATGTGTCATTTAGCAACCACTCACCGCCAACGACCACCCCAATCCCGCTGCCAACCATCACCCTGTGGACAAACATTCATCTTTCCATCCGAGAAGTGGTGCGAGCTTTGAACATTAAACATATAGATGGTTCAACTCTTGAGGAGGGTTACTTATATATTTTCACTCTGCCCTTCGTTTAATTTCACCACAAACATTTGCCTTCCCCGCTCTACAGACTGACCTCTGAGCTATTCTCTGACCGAATAGACAAGAGAGATAAATGAACACTCTTTAAAACGGCCATGGTGCTTTCCGAAGTATTGGTCTCCCTCTCTGAGGAAGGATGTTCTTGCTCTCGAGGGAGTGCAGCGAAAGTTTACAATGATTTATTTACATGGAGGGTGACAGGTAGCTGTAACAGCCATCAGGAACAGTGGTCGAGGTTAAGACATTGAATATATTGAAGGACCAACCAATGCTGTAGAGGGAAGTTGATGAGGGGGTCGGTATTCTGGAAGAATAAGATCAAATAGAATGAAGAACCTCCTGGATCTGAAACTGTGGGTCGTAATTTTGTGAGATAAGGTCATAAAAAGAGGTGCGGCACAGCTTTCTAGACGGTAAAGTTTGCAGGCACACCTGTATGTGTGCGATGTACACGAGTGTGCAAGGCGTCTGTGTTTCTGATAACACGGGGGCAAGTGAATAATGAAAAAGACAATCTGAAATGAAGTTCCCAACTCGTGCATTCATCAGTAAACAAATGTTCCGAGGCCTCATTCATTCTCCTGATTGCTCCATTGTTCACAGAATCATAGAATCCCTGCAGTGCAGAAGGAGGCCATTCGGCCCATCGAGTCCGCACCGACCCTCTGAAAGAGCAGACCGCCCAGGCCCACTCCCCCGTTACCCGACCTAACCTTTTGGACACTAACGGACAATTTAGCATGGCCTATCCGCCTAAGCTGTACTTCTTTGGACTCTGGAAGGAAACCGGAGCACCTGGAGGAAACCTACGCAGACACGGGGAGAAAGTGAAAACTCCACACAGTCAGTCACCCAAGGTCAGAATTGAAACCGGGTCCCTGTCGCTGCGAGGCAGCAAGTGCTAGCCACTATGCCACCGTGCCCTCCCCCACCCAAATTGTTGTTCTCTGATATCTGCTTTCAATTCATTGTCAGATAGAAACAAGTAAAAGTCTCAAGCGCGAAAAAGGGGGGGGGGGGGCAAACAAAACTCATCCATTCAAACCAGCCCTAAGACAGAAAGCACTGGAAAAACCCAGCAGGTCTGGCAGCATCTGTGAACGAGAAACAGAGCTTGAGACCAACATGACTCTTCTTCAGGAGTATGCTGTGTCCTACCTATCCTCTCCAAATGTTCTACCTAAATGAACATCTACCTAATGTTCTGGAACTATGCCTTGGGCTGGCGATGTGCAAACACAGTGGATTTATGTGAAATTCCTCTCGGAAAATATGGATTTGTAGACTTTTTTTTTCTTTTTTTTAAAATTTAGAGTACCCAATTAATTTTTTCCAATTAAGGGGCAATTTAGTGTGTTCAATCCACCTACCCTGCACATCTTTGGGTTGTGGGGGCGAAATCCACGCAAACACGGGGAGAATGTGCAAACTCCACACTGACAGTGACCCAGAGCCGGGATCAAACCTGGGACCTCAGCGCCGTGAGACTGCAGGGCTAACCCACTGAGCCACCGTGCTGCCCGATTTGTTGACTTTTTGAAGAAAACAGATTAAACCAACTGGGTGAATTATTTAATTAAGACACCCACAGGTTACTGTCCCAACGGTATAATCAAGACCTTTCTTTATTGTGTGTCTGTGTTGCTCGCCCTTCTACCAGTCCCGGTCCACATATGTACTGTTTTGGTCTCCAGCTCTGAGGAAGGATGTTCTTGCTCTCGAGGGAGTGCAGCGAAGGTTTACCAGACTGATTCCAGGGATGGCGGGACTGTCATATGACGAGAGATTGACTAAGTTGGGATTGTTCTCGCTGGAGTTCAGAAGAATGAGGGGGGGAATCTCATAGAGACTCCTAAAATTCTAACAGGACTAGATGCAGGGAAGATGTTACCAATGATGGATGTGTCCAAAACCCGGGGTCACAGTCTGAGGATTCGGGGTAAACCATTTCGGACAGAGATGAGGAGACATTTCTTCACCAAAAGAGCGGTGGGCCTGTGGAATTCATTACCACAGGAAGTAGTTGATGCTAAAACTTTGAATATATTCAAGAGGTGGCTGGATATAGCACTTGGGGAGAATGGGATCAAAGGCTATGGGGAGAAAGCAGAATTAAGCTTTTGAATTGGATGATCAGCCATGATCGTGATGAATGGCGGAGCAGGCTCGAAGGGCCAAAAGGCCTCCTCCTGCTCCTATCTGCTATGTATCTATATCTGTAACTTCGGCATTGGGAGGAAAGGAAATCCAGTCTTCATGGAGTTAACACGCTCAGCTATCAGGCAGAGAAATGATGCTGCGGCAGCAAGTTCCGCATTGTTGCTAATGATGTCATTAGCTAAACCCATTACCTTACATTACATGAGTTTACAAGACCATTACAAAGCAGAGTCTCTGTGTGTCAAAGGATTCTCCGGTCCGATGCAGACTTTCTCCCACTGGATGCATGTATTAATTCTCAGAGACATGGACTAGTATAGGAATGAAGGAATTTTTCATGGGCGCCACTTCATCTGCTTTTATTCTGCAGGGCTTCAGTTTGGCTGTCACCCTATGGCACAGGAAAATAGGACGAGACCATTTGATGTTAACATCTTCCCCATCCGGCTCAACCAGGCATACTAATCTGTGGACTGGCTGCAGGAAGCAACATCTAGAATGGAGACTGCATTGAGGCTGCATTATTAGCTTTTGCTCCAGTTTGGACTCCAGTGTTTCAGCTCTTTTGGAAATTTGCCATTCTCCCTCCTCTTTGAAGTTTCACCAGCTGACCAGAGGCTGCTTTCCCCTTTGAGGGGGAGAGCTGACTGATGGTGATTTAACCTGAGAGTCACCACACTGTGGCATTGTCATCAATGTAAGAACCACAAGGGTTAATGAAATGTCTAGATCAGCCACTAGAGGGAGCTAGAGTCACAAGTATATAAGCCATTGATGCTAAGTCTTGTGGGGAGGGAATTGAAGGAGTTAGCTTGACTGAAGGAAAGATAGTGTGAGTGAGAGCAGATCATAGTTTATAATAGTCTCGAGATTAGTAGTAGATTTGATGTTAATGATTAACTGTGTATCATGTAAGAGTATGTGTCGAATCCAAATTAATAGTGTTAATAAATTTATAGCTTTGTTCAAGTTAAAGCTATTTTGTGGTCTTTGGGAACACTACACCAACTATCCTGAACTTAGCAACACAAAGGGCAGCACGGTGGCCTAGTGGTTAGCACAACCGCCTCACGGCGCTGAGGTCCCAGGTTCGATCCCGGCTCTGGGTCACTGTCCGTGTGGAGTTTGCACATTCTCCCCGTGTCTGCGTGGGTTTCACCCCCACAACCCAAAAATGTGCAGAGTAGGGGGATTGACCACGCTAAATTGCCCCTTAATTGGAAAAATAATTGGGTAATCTAAATTTATAAAAAAAAACTTAGCAACACAAAGACCACACACACACCTCAGGCGAGGGGGAAGGTTGAGAAGGCGTTGCCTTCATGATTAACCTCAGCCGGTACAGGAATCAAACCCCGTGCTGCCGGCCTCGCTCTGCATCACGATCCAGCTGTCTAGCCGACTGAGCTAAACCGTTCTCCTGAGCTCAGTGACTTGGTCCCTACTCTAACTACTTCGCAGACTTCAACGCCGTGGACCTTCGATCAGGCTTTCAAACCCCAAGCCACCTAAATTCCATCCTTCTGAATTTCCTCTTCATTAGTTTCAGCTTTAAAGATGTCCGACACGAAGGACTTTGAACTTTGACTTAAATTGGCCAATTAAAAAATATGCCCTTACTGAGGTCTTATGGGTCTCCTCCTCCTTTGAACTGACAAATACATTGAGCCTGCAAATGCTGCACAATGTATTTTTTAAGATTTCTTCGAAGAAAATGAATTTTAAATTTAGAACATGATTATTTTTGAATTAATTACATGTTCCGATTTATATTTTCAGTCAGCTTTCTATTATCCAAGTTTCTTTCAACTGTTTGACCCATGTTAGAGATTTTTGAAAACAGAAGTCGTTCAATTTGTTATGATTTTTGACAACGTCAGAAAAATCTGCTGTTAGGAACACAGCAGAGAGCTGCAGCTGGAAGGTTCCCCAACACGGTCTAGTCACTAAGGATGTTACCCAGAGGCAGAAACGAACGCAGATTGGCTGCCTGGTCCATTGGAGGAGAGCAACAATTTAAATAATTAAAGATCTCGATCATAGAATCATAGAATCCCGACGGTGCAGAAGGAGGCCATTCAGCCCATCGAGCCTGCACTGACCATCCGAAAGAGCAGTCTACCGAGGCCCACTCCCCAGCCTTATTCCCGTAACAGTGCACATTGATCGTGGCTAACCCACCTAACCTGCACGTCTTTGGACTGTAGTAGGAAGCCGGAGCACCCGGAGGAAACCCACGCAGACACGAGGAGAACGTGCAGACTCCGCACAGACAGTCACCCGAAGCCAGAATTGAACCCAGATCCCTGGAGCTGGGAGGCAGCTGTGCTAACCATTGTTGCCAAGACGATGTCGATGCTCGCTCTGATTTCAATGTCACAGTCATTGGAATAGGAACAGGGTAAACCAGTCAAGGAAAATTGGCTTCGTAGTGTTGTAACCTGTGGTCTCTTTGATAGTTGTTCCTTATTGAGAGGTCAAAGTTGGTCACAATGCAACATTCTTCAAAGCCTCAATCTTCTAAAGCTCATCTTAAAATCCTTTCATGGCTTCCTCACTCCATGGGCGGGATTCTCCGATCCTCTGAGCCGGAATCACGTGGGGCAGGGGGTATCTGACTCCGGGGGGGGGGGGCTCAGCCGTGGCGAGGCCATTGCGATCTGGGAGGGACCTAGCTTCAGCGCGCGGGTCTGCAGTGTGGCCCCGCCACGTCTGCAGTGCCGCGCCGAAGTGAGCCGCTGTGCGCATGTGCGGACCCGTTTGCGGTCGACGTGCACATGCGCGGCCGCGCGGTCTGGCCAGCAGGACCCCGTCGGCAGTCAGAGCTGCGGGACGCTTGCTGGGGCTCTGCTAACCCCCTGAAAAACGGAGAATCACCCTGGACCTTCGAGGAAAAAGTCCGGAGTGATTCCCGCCCGTTTTCCGGTGGGCGTGGAGACGTAGTCCCCAGAAGGGAAAATCCCGCCCATATTTCTCTATCTTCCTCAAGCTTTGCAGCCCCAACTCCCTCGAACTCAAATTTCCTCCAAATCTGGCCTCTTGTCTGTTGCCCCACTTGACCTAATGGTGATGGACATGCCACCATCCACCTAGGCCCCTACTGCTCTGCAATCCCCACGCTAAAATGCTCCATTGTTTGTCTGCTACACTTCTGTGAAGCATCTTGCCATTTTCCCCACATTACTGGCACTATGTAAATGCAAGCCATTATTGTTAGGCAGGCAAATTTGCTTCCTGCACAATTGGAGGTTAGTGGTTTGTTTTCCTCCCTCATTGGGCAAACATCGACCCCACCCATATGCGGCAGTCTGTGCATGGCAGGAGTGGCAACAGCAGACTGCACTGTGCTACTAGCCCTGGAAGGCCAAAGGGTCTCTGTCAGCTCTAAAACCTTAAAACCTAGAAGCAACTGATGGGAATCTAGTCTTATCACCCTTAAAAAAAAATCATCATTTAATTTTGCTGTGTCTGTATAATAGGAAAACAATCAAATGGAAAAATGATGTCTTCATCAACGTTGCAAGTATTTTCATGAATAAACACACCAAAAAATGGATATGGTGCCTTTTGGAAAGCTAGAGGGCACAATTATAAAACTGCTAAGGTTAACAAAGATGCTTGCTAATTTGACCAGTAGGCACAAGCAGATTGAGATAATCTTGTTGCACAGGCAAAACACTTTAGAATGAGGGATAGGATAATCAAATGTTAATCTTTGATGTGGCTTTAGGGTTGGTGTGGGTTGTCATTCAGATCTACTGCTGAACTACCTTTCACATGCCCCATAACAATAGTGGAGCCTAGTTAAAAATTTCAGTTTATACAGCATCTTACCATGTCTCTCCACAAACGTCTCAAAATGCTTCTTGCGCAACGTATTACTTGGAAATAAGTGCCGATGCCATAGACAAGTTTAGGAGCTGTTTCGGAGATTGCACAAGACGTGATATTGGCTGGGACAGAAATGTTTGCAAGGTTGCCTGCTCAGGCAGCTCCCTGTTCCTTGTGTAAATAGTACCATAATGTTTCGTGTTCTGGCTAGAATTTCAGCAAACTAAAACCGTGGAACGTTCGATTTTCTATGTCCACTTGCACTATGGAACACAAGACTTCCGACGATGCAATTATGGACTTTCTCCATCAGAATTTGCCATGTTTTTGGAGAAAACGTCTTGAGTCGTATAGCACGAGATTAGATAGGAGAGGTGGCTGAAGAGTGGGTCAATGGTACTTGGCCACTCGAAAGGTGCAGTCAATTGTTCAGTGTCTGGTTTGTGTGTACCTGTTGACTGATCTCTGCGCTGTTGGTCAACCCTGGGTATGGGGACTGGGGAAATGAAACTAAACTGTAAGACAGAAGTTGTGAATACGAGAGCAAACATTTTAGAAGCACTCTAGTGTATAAAACTCTTGCACATATAGAACCTGTGTGTCATCCCTACATATCTCCGAGGCATAAGACACAACAGAAGGTAAACACCCACACAGGCTGCTTGGGTCAAATAGCTGTTTCCGTGTTGCAACTTACAGACTGGAGCACAAATGATTATAGATTTGGGTTGGAATTCTCTGGCCGTTGAGATTCTCTGCTCTGGACAAGTGGCGGGAGTGGAGAATCCCGCTGCTAGTGAATGGCATGCCACTGAGAAACACACGGCTGGGGGATTCAGAGAATCCAGCCTCTTATTATACTCAGATACCTGCCATTGCTTTGCCAATTAACTCTTTGGCCCAGGTTTAACACATGGATAACGGCGAATAGGGTATGTTTTTTTCTACAGTATAGTGTCATGTTAATCACCCTGGGGTAACACGGACTGCAACTGGATGCAGTTGTACTTGAAAGTAGTTCCAAACTGTGATGTTTGTTCAACAAGCTTTATTGAACTTGTTACGCAGTGCACACAGTTCGCTGTTGGTTTGATACGACTAATCTAAGCGTGCTTACTATAACTAACTAGACCAGACTAGCTCTGAGCCACGTGTAGAAGGTGCTAACTGATACATACACCCTGACTGTCACTACAGTTGTCACCAGTGGAAAGAAGCAGAGTGCTGATACCTCGTGTGTTTTACAGTGGGAAACCAACATCTAGTGTTCTGCCTGGTGATTGGTTGTGTTCTGCCCTGTGTGTTGATTGGCTCTACTGGGTGTCTGTCACTGCCTGTCTGTATCTCATTATGTGCATGAGTGCATGTCATGACATATAGGATATCGGTGAATCCGCATATCAAGTATTTGTTCTCCTTATTTAATAAAGGACATAATTGTATTAAAAGCAGTTCCAACAAGGTTCATCCAACTGATTCCTGGGATGAGGGGCTGTCCTATGAGAAAAGGTTGAGTTTGTATCCATTGGAGTTCAGAAGAATGAGAATCATAGAATCCCTCCAGTGCAAAAGGAGGCCATTCGGCCCATCGAGTATGCACCTACCCTCCAAAAGAGCACCCTACCTAGGCCCACCTCCTCGCCCAATCCCCGTAACCCCACCTAACCTGCACATCCCTTGTCACTAAGGGCAAATGTAGTGTGGCCGATCCACCTAACCTGCACATCTTTGGACTGTGGGAGGAAACCCACGCAGACACGGAGAGAATGTGCAAACTCCACACAGATAGTCACCCAAGGCAGGGATTGAACCCGGGTCCCTGGAGTTGTGAGGCAGCAGAGCTAACCACTGTATCACCGTGCCGCCCCAAGGTGATCTGATTGAAACATAATATCCTGAGGGGATGCACGGCGGAGGTTGAGAAGATGCTTCCTCTTCTGGGTGAGACTGGGCTCAGGAGAGGCAGTTTCAAACAGGAGGACTCCCCTTTAAGACAGAGATGAGAAAAATTATTTTCTCGCAGAGGATCGCGACGGTGTGGAATTCTGACCTAGAGAGTAGTGGAGGCAGGCTCATTGAATATTGTTCAAACCGAGTTGCATAGAATCTTTATTAACAAAGGAGTCAAATGGTTTGGGGGCAGACAGGAAAGTGGAGTTGAAGCCACAATCAGATCAACCGTGATCTTATCAAATGATGGAGCAGGCTGAATAGGCTGTTGTGTTCTGTTGTCTTGTCCTTGCAATGACTCATACAGAATTGCTGATGACTTTCTGAGAATGTTTTATTAGTTAACACGTGGAAGGAATGCTATACAGACTAGGTTGCTCTGGAACTACCCGATGTGCAACTGTCCTTGTGCACACTTAACTACCAACTCCCGGTAGCAGGATGTCACATGACAGATGCCTGACGCCACCTGCTGGTGGGAGGTTGCATTGCTGAGTGTATGCAATATTATCCACAGGCATAGCACCACACAGGCCAAATGGCCTACTCCTGCTCCTACTTCATTTGTTTGTATTTATACCAAACAGTGACAATTACCCGTGGAGCCATGGATCAGCAAGGGGGAAATAACTTCTGGAGGAAAAAAAGGAGAGTAGAGAAATTGCAGCATTGATAGTTGAAGACAGAGTACATGAAGGATACAATCCAACGTGAAAGGGTATTGACTTAAAATGTGCATAATTGTGCATTATCCTTCATTAAATGTTTTTAAGGTAAAGATAGATAGTTTTTTGAAGAATAAAAGGATTAAGGGTTATGGTGTTCGGGCCGGAAAGTGGAGCTGAGTCCACAAAAGATCAGCCATGATCTCATTGAATGGTGGAGCAGGCTCGAGGGTCCAGATGGCCTACTCCTGCTCCTAGTTCTTATGTTCTCATGTTCTTATAATTGGCATCAATGCATCATATAAACGTAATGAAAATGATCATTTGCTTAGATACCACTCTTATGATGTGTAAACACCCATTGGGGCTGATTTTAACCTCACTCAGTTTCATTTCATTTCGTTTCATTTCACTCTGCAGGTGGGGCTCCCACGGGATTGAGTGGGACGCTGACTTTAATGGAAACAAAAAATTGGGTGCAGGGTAAAATCAGCACTCCACCTGAATTCCTCAGTTTCTCAATGGGTGGACTAGGGTAACATTGGCCCTTATTGTGGTCAACAGCAACCTTTCCCCAGGTGGATTGACGACTTCCAGTCTCTGGGGTAATGGAAACTCTGCTGACTAGGTTTCCTAGCCATCAGGATTGAACAAGACCTAGACTTGCAGAGGTTTGGAGACTGCATGGAGAGGGTTGTCAACCCTCTAGGATTCCACCGGAAGCCTCCAGGAATTGATGATCAATCTCCAGGACAGGGCTGTGTGCAACCCTGGAGAAAAAGCATCGGGGCATGAAACAAAAAATTGTGGGGGGTGGGGGTTCATTTTCTTCGAACAGTTCTCTTCACGACATATAAAAAATATTGAAAATGGGAAGAAGAAAGGATGTTTGGCTGCCAGTCAAGCTTGATCCAATTTGATAATGAGTCTCTTAATGCTTTCCAGTTGACGTGGGAAGGCAGTGCGTCATCAGGATGGATGTGTTGGCAACAGAAATGGTATGGAGCGTGGGGGACAAATCATGTGACGAATCCTCCGGGGAAAACATCACAGTTGGCAACACTGCACCAGCAAGACAGGACCCGGCAGAATCGTAAAAGTAGCTCATTATCCTATGTGGAGTGGCTTCATGGCTCAGAAAGACATTAGCGTCAGCTTTGGAAGATCTTCCACAATCCACCTGTCGACCGGTGGCACTCATGACTCTCCAGCAAGCATTTTAAGGCTCTTAGTGGCTCCTTTGGCAAATGAACAATCTGAAACCTCATCATTCATGGACTCTGAAGCTGGGCCCAGTTTCTCTACCTCTTCATTGTTTTCTTCAAAATAATTTAACTGATGGCAGGATGGAGGAGGGGGGGGGGAAAGAAATAAAAAATTTAATTACCGGTTGCCGCAGTAACACAACTAATTATCACTGGCTGACTGATTATTGAATAAGTATCCAATAAGTTTAGTGGGAGAAGTGTCATTTTCTTTTAAGTCTAGTAATTAACTTCAACATGTGACAGCACTGGAAACGTACATAACAATTAGGCTCATTTGCATGTGTTAATTCTTTAGCAACACGATTTATGCTTAATTTTCTTACAACGTCATGTTAAAAATGAAGTAGCCAAATAACTTTTGATGCGCAGAACAACTTTGTCTTACCACTGAAGTGAGATGAAATATTAATGGAAAGTTAGGGCCTCATTTGCATATTCAAATATGACTGGGACAATCACCAGACCAAATCAAAATGATAAATTTGCTTTTCCCATTTCAAAGGGATATCCCAAAAATAAAAGTTCATTGAAATTTATTCACATCTGGAAGGCCACTCTTGCTCTGGATTGGCGGCTTTCGGGCGAAGTAGAGCCAGTGCTTCTTCAATGGAAGAAATCAAGAACAATTTGCCTTTATGTGGCATTTTTCACAACAAACAAGGAAGTACTTTAAAAGTGGGATCACTGTGGCAACACAGGAAATGCGGCAGTCAATTTACTCGCAGCAAGTTCCATCAAACGGCAATGCAACAGTAACTCGTAATCAGAACTTTGGGCAGCACGGTAGCATTGTGGATAGCACAACTGCTTCACAGCTCCAGGGTCCCAGGTTCGATTCCCGGCTGGGGTCACTGTCTGTGCGGAGTCTGCACATCCTCCCCGTGTGTGCGTGGGTTTCCTCCGGGTGCTCCGGTTTCCTCCCACAGTCCAAAGATGTGCAGGTTAGGTGGATTGGCCATGATAAATTGCCCTTAGAGTCCAAAATTGCCCTTAGTGTTGGGTGGGGTTACTGGGTTATGGGGATAGGGTGGAGGTGGTGACCTTGGGTAGGGTGCTCTTTCCAAGAGCCGGTGCAGACGATGGGCCGAATGGCCTCCTTCTGCACTGTAAATTCTATGATAATCATGGTTCACCTGTTGGATTTTTTTGGACATTTCCTGTCCGTATGAGGCCCTGCCAGTTATTTACATTTATCTTCCAATCTTGTTTGCCACCCCTTTGGAGGCACTTTAGGTCGGAATATGCCACTTGCCACTGCTGGCAGAGGGCGGCACCCATTTAGGACGAAGGGCGACCATTTAGTTCCAATTTATCACCAGGCCTGTGAAGTTCATAGAAAGAGGAGACAGTGGTGGAAGAGATGCAGTCAGGAGAACCAGCAAGATCAGAGGTATCACCCGGAAGAGAAAAAGAGATCAGTGGGAAGGGGGCAGAAAGCGAGGGTTGAACTACCAGCCAGATGGGTTGAGGTGGGGGGGGGGGGGGGGGGGGGGAGATGTGGGGGAGCCATCAAAAGGGAGAGAGAAAAAATAAATCATCAGAATGAGAGTGAGGAGAGCTTCCACAAAACGCGGAGGCCATTCACTAACGTGATCCGGGACCTGTTCGAAGCCGACAACCCATAGAGCGAGGAGAGGGGGTGGGGTGGGGGCCAACGGGTCAGCAGGGAAAAGAAAGGGAGGGGAAGGGGTGGGGGGGGCAGGGGAAGAGGAGGGGGAGGTTGGAGGTTAGCCAGAACGGACAACAGGGGGCATAGAACAAGGCCACAAAAAACAGATTACCAAAAGAAACCCTGAAAACAAGATGGTGGGGCATGGCCAATCGACAAAGGGGGAGGGGAAGAGGAAGGGGAAGAGGAAAGAACCAGTATATATGTGAAGAGACGACAATCACCTCCTGTATTATATGAGACCTAAGAAAGTGTCTTAAAGTAACAAAACAAGGGGGGGGGGGGGGGTGAAGGGGGGACCAGGGTTGGGAAGGGGGGGGTGGGTGCGGTGGGCCAATACCAATGGAAAAGATCCTGTATATTGTACCCGATGCACATACCCTTGTCTATTGTACAGTGTATAAAATTAATATCGCCAATAAAAACATATTCAAAAAAAGGGGAAAAAGGGAAGGGGGTTTGGGAGGCAAAGAGTGGTTGGGTTTTGGGGGTTCTTTTTCAATGTTTGGTCTTTGTAAATTGTACATGGTTTGTACAGATTTGTTCATTCCATTTTGTAGCGTATAATTTTAATGAAAACATTTTGCAAAAAAGGAGAGTGAGGAGGGGGTGGCACGAGCCATGAAACAGGGACGATGGGGTAATGGGGGCTGCTGAAGGGAGATGAGGGTGTTGACAATGGAGGGAATTTAGATCACTTGATAGCCTTGGAACAGTCTGCCCCAATGGGGATTTTCATTTTCCCATATTTGTGGACACTTGATGTAAAATATTTATGGAAGGCCTGTGAAATGTGGTTGAGTGATATACAAGTTAATCTCCCACACAGGATAACGTGGTAGAGTCAGAAGCTATTCCACCCAGACAGTGTTAAATTTGGGCCGACATGGCACTCCGCTGCGCACTTTTTAACGTAGAATCACGGAATGGTTATGGCACGGAAGGAGGCCATTCGACTCATCGTGTCTGTGCCAGCTCTCTGCAAGTGAACTCTGAGTGCTATTCCACCGCCTCTTCCCCCTAACCCTAAATAGTGTTCCTGAGAAAATGGTCTGATTCTCTTTTGAAAGTCATTGTTGAATCTATCTCCGCCACACTCTCAGGCCGTGCATCCGAGTGAATCGCGGTACAAAGGGGCTTTCCCTCATGTTAATACTGCTTCTTTCTGTTTCTTTATTCTTTCAGGGGATGTGGGCAAGGCCAGCATTTGTTCCGTATCGCTAACCGCCCTTGAACTCAGTAGCTTGCTCTCTGGAAAGTCATTAAAATGTAAGATGTCCGTGGGTGGCAGGGAATTATTTCGAGGCAGCATGGTTACAAGATCTTCCGTCGTACCTGGTCAGATTTGTTATGGTGACTGATTCGTGAGAGACTTAAAGTATTTTTTCAGTGTTACTATGTCTTCAGAGAAGCAGGCAAGGTCATTCATTATCCAACAAGATTATTTTCTCAATGCTCCCATAAAGTGGGGAGTTTTATTCTTTCCCCCGCCATGCTGCCGATTTGCAGTTGGGGGCTGCATCTAAAGGATGGGCAGCACGGTAGCACAAGTGGATAGCACTGTGGCTTCACAGCGCCAGGGTCCCAGGTTCGATTCCCCGCTGGGTCACTGTCTGTGCAGAGTCTGCACATTCTCCCCGTGTCTGCGTGGGTTTCCTCCGGGTGCTCCGGTTTCCTTCCACAGTCCAAAGACGTGCAGGTTAGGTGGATTGGCCATGATAAATTGCCCTTAGTGACCAAAAAGGTGAGATGGGGTTACTGGGTTACGGGTATAGGGTGTAAGTGAGGGTTTAAGTGGGTCGGTGCCGACTCGATGGGCTGAATGGCCTCCTTCTGCACTGTATGTTCTATTTTGAAAATGGGTGGCTAGCCCACTGCTTTCCTACCCACCCCCGAGCTGTATTTAACGTGCCAGCTGTCCCGCCGCCCTTAGCCCCATTGAGGCCCGTAACTGGCCAACTAATAGTTAATTAAGGCTTCATTCTTCCTCAATAACACCTGCGGCTGGGGAAGGCAGAACAATGGTGGCCAGCCGGCTACTGCGCCCCCGCCTCCAACAAGATCAAACTTACCCCCCATTGTGCCATCCCCTGCTGGCATCCACAACCCAACCAGCTCGAACCCTTCATACTTTAGTGCCCCTGATCCGTCCCTGGCACCCATGCACCGTCTCCTCGGGGCAAGGATGTAACCCCAGCAGCAGCCACGGCTGAGTTCTGTTCTACCCAGCTGTGCCAATCGGAGTGGCTGGCAACTCTTGAGGGTGGGTTTCCTGCCGTTGATGGTTAGAAGTCCCACACTCACCTTGTTAAAGCCACAACCAGCCTCTCCCTTCCCACCCTGACCCCCAATGCATTATTGCTGTGGAACAGCCCTTTACAAAGTTGGTGAGCTCAAGACTGGCTTTTCTACTGGGGGTGGGGCGGCAATACACCCCCCCCCCCCATAAAAATTCACCCCAAAGAGTTTGCATTTATATAGCACCTTTTGTGACATGAGAACAGTGCAAAGTTCTTTTCAGATAATGAAATACATTGAAGAGTGCTCAGTATCATTTAGGAAATGTGGCAGCCAGTATATGCTCAGCAAGCTCCCATGGACATCAGTAAAATAATGAACAGTTGAATACTGCCCAGGACACCTGGGAGACACCCTCTGCTTTTCATCAAAATAGTGTCACAGGATATTATAAAATCCACCCAAGAGGAAAGATGCAATCTCAGTTTAACACCTTATCTAAAATTCAGCAGAGCGCTCCCTCAGTTCTGTACAGGAGTGTCAACCTAGAGTGAAGCTTGAACCAACAACTTCTGAGACCGATGTCTTGGGAGAATACTAGAGGCGTTTCAACGTCTTACTAAATTCTCATTCTCCCTTTCGGTAGTAAAACTAAACTTCAACTCAGTGATAGGTGCAACTCCCACTCAAATCTTATTTAGCAGTCCCTATGTCTCAATTTATTCAGTACAACCACCGATTTTCCCCCAATGAAAGAGTTATGTATTCCACTCAAAGCCTCTTGTTGTTGTTGTTCCTTTGTGACAGACAATGGATTTAGGAAAACAAGATTCTAGCCTGTAGTCAGAACATTATGCTTCATTAACCTCCGACAACGAGAAGATGTTGAAAGTTATTGTGATTGATTTGATGCTTATTTTGTCATTAGACACGTTTTGAGCTCTCTCACCTAGCCTGAGAGAAGTTTTATGGATGAAATTGATTCTTCATCGAGCTTAGAGCCACTCCGCACATTTCGATTCCAAACCCCCCACCCACACCCCCTTTAATTGCAAAGATCTTAGTTGAATAACTTATTCTAATTGGATCATCCAGATAACAGCCTTGACAGTAAATGTTGGTGGATTACCTGAGTGTGAGGGGATGTGTTGCTGAGATTGACAGTGCCCTTGTATGCTCATGCACACTCTTGCATATACCCACACCAGCACACATACACTATCCAGAAATAGGGATGATTTTAAGTAATTTATATTTTATTTGGGGCTATTAGAAATAAGGGGCTGGATTCTCCGCCCCGCCGCGCCACATTTCTGTTTCACCACGCCGGCGGGATGCTCCGTTACTCCGGCCGGTCAATGGGGTTTCCCATTGTGGGGCATCCCCACGCCGTCAGGAAACCCCCGGGCTGCCAGCAAAATGGAGCATTCCGCCGGCGGAGAATCCAGTCTAAGGTTTCATTTTAAGAAAACCTAATTTTGTCTTTTTGTATTTGTGCACCAAGGGCTAAAGACTCAGTTGTGGTTTCATTTGCATGTTGCTTTAGATGCCTGCGTTGTAATGAGGGTTTTACGATGTTACAGCGAAGACAGAGTTTTTAATAAACAAAGCTCTTGCTCAGTAAGCAGGGGCCCAGACAGAGGCAGTAAGAGCAGTGAGTCAGTTGGAAGCTGATGCCAGGAGAAGCTGGACACAGGATCAAGGAACTGCAGAAAGCAAAAGAACAAAAGAAAGTCCCAGAAACAATTGAGTGGGGACGAAAGGGAGTTTCAGGAAGACAGTTAAGTCAAGGAACAAAAACAGGAATCTGAACAATGTTCTGTTCAGTGAAGTTAAATTAAGGGCAGTAAGAAGTCTTACAGCACCAGGTTAAAGTCCAATAGGTTTGTTTCAAATCACTAGCTTTCGGAGTGTAGCTCCTTCGAAGGAGCAGTGCTCCGAAAGCTAGTGATTTGAAACAAACCTGTTGGATTTTAACCTGGTGTTGTAAAACTTCTTACTGTGGTCACCCCAGTCCAATGCTGGCATCTCCACATCATGGTTAAATTAAGGAGCAGAGGAGAGGGCTCTGAATTAAAGAGATGGCTGCAGGAAACAGAATTAAGGTCAGCTTGAGAGAAGCCAGAGGTGTAATGTTACCTAATAGTTGGTGACTCCTTAATACAGCCTGTGAAGCAGTGGTGTTCTGTTGGCTCAGCTGGGTACGTGGAGGGTGAAGCTTGAATGTACGCTGTGATCCAGGTCAGAGGAATACCAGAAGGAGAGTCTGAAAGCCTGGATGTGGATCCTTTGTGAAGATATCCAAGGGAAAGTGTTATTTAAAAGAAAATTCCAAGGCGTGTTCTTGGAGAGCAGAGATTGGAATCGCTTATGTGAAAGCCAGAGTTCCAGTGAGACCAGTTAGCACATAGTGTGACAAACGTCTGGGGGGAACCGATGAGAAACTGAAAGAAGATGCTTTAGGTGAAATCTGCCAATTGGTTTGAGAGTATGGTGTACCTGACCACAGTTTGCTTATTGGTTTTGATGACCTACAACACCACATTCTTCACCTACATAGAACATAGAACATACAGTGCAGAAGGAGGCCATTCGGCCCATCAAATCTGCACCAACCCACTTAAGCCCTCACTTCCACCATATCCTCATAACCCAATAACCCCATCTAACCTTTTTGGTCACTAAGGGCAATTTAACACGGCCAATCCACTTAACCTGTATGTCTTTGGACTGTGGGAGGAAACTGGAGCACCCGGAGGAAACCCACGCAGACACGGGGAGAACGTGCAGACTCCGCACAGATAGTGACCCAAGCTGGGAATCAAACCTGGGACCCTGGCGCTGTGAAGCCGCAGTGCTAGCCACTTGTGCTACCGTGCTGCCCCTGTGCACTTAATGAGAACATTAGAGTATAAGCTAGATTTTGTAACTTGTGTTATCCTTACAAATCTGTAAATATCTGTGAAGGTATAGCTGGGGTGATTCCGCACCTTTGGGGAGGCCCGACGCCGGAGTGGTTGGCGCCACTCCGCTACGCCGGGACCCCCCGCCCCGCCGGGTAGGGGAGAATCCCGCCCCAGGTCAGTTAGACCTGTATGGCTCCAAACTTTTCCCTGAGTGAAGACAGTGGTGACAAAGGTAGCATGGTAAGGTAATTGCAACTTCATTTTTGGATTATAATGAACCAATAGCTCTGACTTCAGTAAAGCTTCTTTCCCTTCATTGTGTACATTCTCACATTCCTCTGACCAATGCCAGGCCTGTTTGACACACAGCAACATGCGTAAAGGCTTCAATCGTGTTGCTAAATTCAGCCCAAATTAACCATAATAATTGATCAATCCTAAAAACGACCTTAATTGTGTCACATTTTGAGGACGCGGTGCTTCTGGCATTGCCGACATTTTCTTTGATATAAACCGTCTTTGTTGATGAAATGACCAAGGTAATTTATAGATGACTGAAAAAAGTCACACTTTTCCTTCTTAATTTTCATTTTGTGGCTCTGTAACCACTTCAGGGTAATATCCAAATTCCAAATCTTCCTGTGCACTTGAACCAGTGATGAGTCTGTCATCTAAATAACACTGCACTCCATTCAACATGCTTAGAATTTGATCCATAGATCTTTGAAAAAGAGCAGGCACAGATGTCATTCCAAAAGGAGGTCTTCTGTAACAAAACAGACCTTTGTGCGTTACAAAGGTGGGTAGCGGCTGTGACTCAGCAGCTACATTCATCTGCAGATACGCCAAAGAAAGATCAATTTTACTGAATTTCTATCCTCTAAAAAGTCCAGCAAACAAGTCTTCAATCAGCGGCAGCGGGTAATGACCTCCGCTCAAAATGGGGTTAACAGTAGTTTTACAATCTCCACACATTCTCATTGAGCCATCCCGTTTTAATACAGGAACGATTGGTGTCACCTAATCACTTGCAGCAACAGGTTTAATGGCCCTTGCCCTTACTAATATTTCAAGTTCTTCTTCAACTTTAGGCTTTATGATGTATGGAACAGTTCTGGCTTTGAGACATTTGGGTGTGTTCTCTGGCTTGATTTTTAGGTGTAGCTCAACCCCAGTCATGGAGCCTTGTGAATCTTCGAATATCTTCTCATACTTTGTCATAGGTTTTTGCAAGTTGCTCTTTGAATCTGTAATGAACTCCAATTGGCTTTATTGGTTGGCCAATTGGAGTATGAGCTCCCTCAATGATAGCTCATTGAGGGGGCCCATATAATCACCTGTGTAGGCTTTGTGAGCCAGTCTTAAGTTGACTGGACTGCTAGCAGCACTGTTTGTAGCTGCTCCTGTAATATCGTTATTGTAAATAAATATTGGTGTGGTGACGGAACTCCTGCCTCCCATGGATTACTACAGTGGCGATGAGGTAAACTAAGAATTTTGCGTAGACCAGCTGCCGCACTCGGAGGGTAAGCCTTGCCATTTTAAAAATACCATTTTTTGGAAAGTTAGAGGCATTCGACCCGGCTATTGAGGACTGGTCCCAGTATGTGGAGAGAATGTGTTACTTTTTCCGGGCAAATGATATACTGACGGATGAAAGGAGACGGCTTATCCTGTTGTTGGCGTGCGGACCCTCAGCTTTTGCCATTGTACGTAGTCTGATTTATCCCGATGCGCCGGACACGAAAACTTTCCAAGAAGTAACGGAATTGGTGAAAGAGCACTACGACCCAAAACCACCCCTCATTTGGGTAGGTACAGATTCTACACAGCGAAGCGGGAAAACAGGGAGTCAGTCACAAATTTCTTGACCCGCCTGAGAAGGCTGGCGGAAAAATGTGAGTTCGGCCCGACGCTAAATGAAATGCTTCGGGACCGGTTAGTGTGTGGTATAAACGACCTTACAATACAGAAACGCCTGTTGGCGGAAACAGAGTTAGACTACAGGCAGGCGTTACAGCTCGCACTGTCCCTAGAAAAGGCAGCAAGTGGGGCGCAGGAACTACAAGCCCCGCCCACTTCGGAGAATGACCCGGCGGACGACACAGAGGTGACAGACCCAGACATGAGGAGCAGGAAGAAGCTCAGAGGAATGCCAGCTGGCAGGAATTCCTCGGACTTTGGGGGGAGGGGTGTAATGAACTCCAATTGGCTTTATTGGTTGGCCAATTGGAGTATGAGCTCCCTCAATGATAGCTCATTGAGGGGGCCCATATAATCACCTGTGTAGGCTTTGTGAGCAGTCTTAAGTTGACTGGACTGCTAGCAGCACTGTTTGTAGCTGCTCCTGTAATATCGTTATTGTAAATAAATATTGGTGTGATGACGGAACTCCTGCCTCCCGTGGATTACTACAGAATCCTTTAATTGATTGATTGTTTCCCACTTAAGCCTCATCTTAGCCAGCCATGCTCTGCCAAATAGAGCAGGAAAGTTTCCACGAAGAATGTGAAGAGGCAACTTCGACATCTGGCCATTTGTTTCTATTTTCACCAGAATGCATTATTTTAATGGTACAACCTCTTTGGTGTACATCCTTAGATGGTTTTAAAGGTCTCAGCTTTTGATGATAAATTGTCTCAGGTATTTGCAATACTGCTGCGCCCATATCCACTTCCATTTCATGATCTTCACGTTTTGCCAAAATATTGCTGATCTCCCTGCAATAATAAAACACCTAGCTTTAGCTCTTGCATTAGCTCAGTTTTGTTGTCTTTTGAGTGATCTTGAGTTGCATCCACTAATTTGTAGACATGATTGGATTGTTTACTTATTTTGTTCTTCTTGCACCTTCCTAATGTAGATACACTTTCTGAACCCAACACGCTTTGGCAATGTGGACCTTCCTGCCACAATTCTTGCATGTGTTTGATTTACTCCAGTATTCTGCCGCTGACTATCCAAGCTGAGCACAGCGGTGACATCGTTGCACCTTTGCAGCCTGTTCCTTGAAGTATCCATTTTGTGGATCTTCACTCCAGCTCCTATCTGCGAAGCTTCTTTCTTTGCAAGCTTCATTGATGTGGCAGCTTCCACAGCAGTTTTCAGAGTTAAGTCACTTCCAGTAAGCACCTTCTTTGAATAGCTTCTCTGTGGATCCGCTTCCATTTGGTATGAAAGGGGTCCGGTCTGAGAGACAATAATTCCAGGGATCCAATTTGATCCACGGCCAAAGTTTCTCACGTATTCAGCATAATTTACCATAAATGATGGTGCCGTGCTATGTGAATCATTGCTTGCTTTCTGATTACTTTGGCTGACTTGTTCGCTTCCTGGCAAACTTGGAAACGTAAGGCTCAGTCTTGTTCTGAGATGATGTTCCATTAGCAGTTCTGTTGGTGGAACTCCCATTGTTGCATGTGGAGTGGGACGATAGCTCAGGAGCAGTCATGAAATTTTGATCTTCAAGGTGCCTCCTGACAGTTTCTTGAGGCCAGACTTGTAAGTTTGGATGGCTCTCTCGGCTGGTCCGTTAGATGTTGGGTGGTAACGCGCAGTTCCAATATGTTTAATACCATTGAGAGCGGTGAAGTTTTTTTAACTCATCACTTGTGGCTATGGTTCCATTGTCTGATCCCATGACCTCAGGTAATCCATGAGTTGAAAAGCATTGGCAAAACCTTTCGATGGCAGCATGGGATGTAGGTGACTTTGCCTCAAAAATGTCCATCCATTTAGAGTGTGCATCAATCGCGAGCAAAAACATTGTGAGCAGGAATGGACCGACATAATCAATGTTCAAAAATGGAGGGAGACATAAAGCGGTCAATATAGGTCAATTAACCTGACATCTACTGTTGGGAAAATGTTGGAATCAATTATTAAGGAAGCAATAGCAGCACATTTGGAAAACCATCAGCTAATCAGGCAAAGACAACAAAGCTTGATGAAAGGGAGATCATGTCTGACTAATTTATTATAGCTTTTTGAGGAAGTCTCAATGAAAGTGGATAGAGGGGAAGCAGTAGATGTGTTGTATTTGTCTTCCAAAAGACGTTTGACAAAGCACCTCACAAAAGGCTAAGTCACAAGCCCATGGTGTTGGAGGTAGTATGTTGGCATGGACAGAGAATTGACTAATGGGCGGAAACAGTGAGTGGGATAATGGGTTCTTTGTCCACGTCCATCTTAAGAGTCCTACCTGCAGTATTCCAGCAGGGTCTACCTTGCCTGTTTTTATGATGAAACAGAGTGAATACTGGAATCATTGATGCTAATCTCTTCCATATTGTATACTTGTAACACCTTAGTTGGTCTATTACTCGGAGATCTTGACTCAGCTCTGCACAGCTTTACTAAATGTCCTTTTTTGTGACAATAAAAATACTCGACCTCCTTAAACTGACATGATTCATGAGTGCGGTTACCTCCACATCGGTAACATTCCCTTTTATGCATTACTGACTGTTTGCCTACTCTTTGCTTTTTAATTTTGTTGGTGGATGAAATTGTTTCCCACTTCATTGCTACTTTGGCAGATTTGGTGCGATAATCGACTGCAGATTCCTGTCCTTACTGGTGAACGGTGCCATTTTGTGTGCTCTGCAGCTCTGGTGTACCTATTTCAGCGCTTTCCATGACCAGCGCTAACTCCATTGCTGTTTAAAATTTGATTTGATCTCTGAAAGCAATCTGTGCTGGATAGCATCGTTGTTCACACCACAGACTAACCTATCCCACAGCATGTCATTTAGGGTGGCTCTAAAATCACAATCCTCTGATAATTACTTCAGTTTAGCAATGTAAGTCACAATCGATTTGTCTGGGGCTCTTACCCTCAAATTAAATTTGAACAACTAGGGAATGACTGATGGTTGAGGTTGCAATTGAGCCTTCACTATATCCACATGCTCACTGGATGATTTGTAGTTGGGTGTTCTTGGGGCTGTGAAACTGTGAATAAGGTTATAGTTCTGAGTTCCATAAACACTGAGTTATTTTACATTGTTCCTCCTTCCCTATTTTGTTTGCTTGGAAATAATACACAAGGTACTCAATCTGTTGTGTCCAGTCCCCTGTGGAAGAGTCACATGGGTCCATTTTCCCAAAGAGAGGCATTCTGGTAAGTACGTTTTTTTCAGACTTCAATTAAAACATGATACACACCCATAACTCACCCATACCCACCATCACAGCTTCCGAAGTCAGATGCACCATAGAAAGCACCCTATCTGGCTGCATCAAAGCCTGGTATGGCAACTGCTCAGCCCAGGACCGCAAGAAACGGCAGAGGGTCGTGAACACCGCCCGGTCCATCACACAAACCTGCCTCCCATCCATTGACTCGACGTACACCTCCCGCTGCCTGGGGAAAGCGGGCAGCATAATCAAAGACCCCTCCCACCTGGCTTACTCACTCTTCCAACTTCTTCTATCGGGCAGGAGATACAGTCTGAGAACACGCACGAACAGACTCAAAAACAGCTTCTTTCCCGCTGTTACCAGACTCCCAAATGACCCTCTAATGGACTGACCTGATTAACACTACACCCTGTATGCTTCATCCGATGCCGGTGCTTATGGAGTTACATTGTATACCTTGTGTTGCCCTATTATGTATTTTCTTTTATTCTCTTTCCTTCCCATGTACTTAATGATTTGTTGAGCTGCTAGCAGAAAAATACTTTTCACTGTACCTCGGTACACGTGACAATAAACAAATCCAATCCAATCCAACACAAGTGTTTGGCCTGAGGCAATGTCAGGATAAGTTATCCTCATCCTTAAGTTATTGATAGAAATCAACTTTTGAGTTAGCTGTAGATAAGATAGATAAAAGGTTTAATGAAGAAATTCTGGTTGGAAAAATCCTTAAATCCTTAGGAGTAATGAACTAAATCAATATATTAACCATGAGAGTGAGAAAAGCTGAATGGCTGGGAATTGATCAGATAAGACTGAATTTTCAGATTTTGCAAGTCGAGCACACTGCTAGAGTCTGCAAGGTCAAATAGCAGAACGCTCCTTTGTGTTAAAGAGCTGGGCTGAGATCCCAGTTCCGTTTCCATGGTAATGACAAGTCAGCCCCATAGTGATAAGTCCTGGTGGGAAATCTGTTTCACTCAAACAATGTTATGGAAAATTACACCAAACCCTTTATCTCTTAAATTGACAGACAGATAGTTCGACCAGATTGAGTGAATTGTAAATTAGTTAAAGCCAATCACAGCTGTAAAGAGGGCGAAACTTTAAGATAGTAATCTCCTTCAAAGATCAATTGTCGGGATGGGAAGACACATCTTCTTCTTCTTCTATTCCGGAATCACTCATACCTATTTTCTGTAACCTATCATGCTTGCTTTGCACAATCGCCATTTTCTTTTGTTTTAAATCGCTCAGTTGTTTTTGGTACTGTGCGTCTTGATTCGAAGAAATTACCAATAAATATATTATATTTTCAATCCAACTACTGTATTTCCTCAAGACAATCGATCTGACTAGCCTGCTTCAGGGCTCGTTGGAACTTTCTAAATCTTGTACTGAAATTGAATCACCAGTGGACACTAAAAAGCTGACGAATAAAGTTTCAAATAACTTTCCCAAAAAGTACAGTCTGGAATCTCTGTTATTTGGGAACCAAGAAGGGATGACGCATATCCAGGGTTCTGAATAGACACAGAGATCTATCAATTGGCGAGCCAGCCAGCCATCTATCAGTTATCCTTAACCAGATGTAAAACTGCATTTTCACAGACTTCATTGGTGAAAACAAAAGGTATTTATTAATAAGAATAGCTAGCTCCCAAAATGTCTTTGTCTGGGGGTAATTCCACATTCTGAATCCTGACTGCTTATACAGGCCATGTGACCCTTAGTCTGATGTGTTGCCCTTAAAGGGACAGTCACCACACAAGGGTCATGGGGGCAGGCAGGAAAGCGGCGTAAAGGCCATAATCAGATGAGCCATGATCTTACTGAAAGATGCAGCAGGCTCGAGAGGTTAAAGGGGCAACTCTTTATATCTCGTATATCTTCTGTTGTTATGTTGAGCGCACATTGCTGTGTTTCCTATTCTACATCGGTACCTCCATTTCAAAAGGTATTTTATAGGCTGCAAATGTCATTAGGATTGCTCCAAATACAGAGTTACGAGGGTGCTAACAGGACTTGATGGTCTGAATTATAAGGACAGGCTCAAAAGGCAGGGACATTTTCCCCTGGAGTGTAGGAGGCTTAGGGATGAACTTATAGAGGTCTATAAAATAATGAGGATCATAGATAAGGTAGATAGTCAACATCTTTTCCCAAAGGTGGAGGAAGCTCGAACTAGAGGGCAGAGGTTCGAGGTGAGAGGGGAGAGATACAAAAGAGACCAAAGGGGAAATTGTTTCACACAGAGGGTGGTGAGCATCTGGAACAGGCTGCCAGAGGCAGTGGTAGAGGCGGGTTAGACAGTTATATGGGCCGGTGGGAGGGGGGGGGGGGGGGGGGGGGGGGGGGTAATAGAGGGATATGGGCCAAATGCGGACAAGTGGGACTAGCTTGGTGATACAAAATGGGCGGCATGGACAAGCTGGGCCTAAGGGTCTGTTTCCATGCTGTAAACATCTATGACTCTGAGGTTTTAAATGTGCTTTGTAAAACACAATTTGTTTCTTCTCAACATATAATGAATGATGTGCTACTATGACTGTGCCCACTGTGTATGCCTCTGTGTAACAATAGACAAAGAATCATAGAATCCCTACACTGCAGAAGGAGGCCATGCAGCCCATCGGGTCTGCCCCAACCTTTCGAAAGGGCACTCTACCCATGTCCATTCCCCCATCCACCCCACCCTATTCCCATAACCACATGACCTAACCTGCACATCCCTCGACACTAAGGGGGCAATTTATCATGGCCAATCGACCTGACCCGCACATCTTTGGACTGTGGGAGGAAAGCGGAGCACCTGGAAGAAACCCACGCAGATGCGGGGGGACATACACACTCCACACGGACAGTGTCCCGTGCCTGCAATTGAACCTGCCATTGTGAGGCAGCAGTGCTACTTGAAAAACGTGGAATACTATACTTTCAGGCACACTTGGAATAGCATACAGCGAGTAACAAACATGGACCTGAAAAATAATAGGGATCCCTGAAGAAACTCAAGGGTGACAATGATATCAAGTGGCCAATGATTGCCAGATATCTTGAACAATTTCTATTTGTTAACGAAACAAACCATGGACTGCCCTTCCAACTTCCAGGGGAGATACCTGGAAATATCAAGACTGTTGGAAATTATATATAAGTGGCTAACGGATAGGCCACATTGCAGTACTGAAGTGGTTAATGACTCCTGATGATCATCTTTGGGAAGTCATTAGAAATCAGGAGTATTGGCCAACACTGGTGAAGGGGGGAATGTAATATATGTCAATGAAAAGATGCTGTGCAGAAAACTCTTTGAACCACAGAGCAGTTAGCCTGATATCTACAGCAGGTGAAACATTAGAGGGCATTTTGAAGGAGAACATAAAAAGGCTGGCTGTGAAACATGACTAATGAGGGAGTCAGTGTCATTTTGTCAGAGGGAGTTCATGCCTACCTTTTGAAGAGACAATGGACTAAGTGGATGAGGGGAACTATGTATATATTCAGATCTGATCATCTCATTAGAGCAGAGGTGTTATTGCGCTGAGAAGGCTGCAGAGGCAAGTGTCACTCCCAGGTTTATGAAAGTATGTGATGCCAACTAAAAAACAATCCTAAACTGGTCATGTTCGAATCCCTCAATGTCATATCTCTGTAATAATTCCTGGTCTACAACCTTCAGAGAATACTGCATTGCCCTGACTCTGCCATTTTGTTAATCCTCCGCTGCCATTGGCCCGCCTTTGGCAGCCATGTTTTGGGTCATCCAGATGCTAAGTTCTGCAATTTTCCCAGCAAACCTCTATGCCGTTGATCTCTCTCTCCTATTACCTCTGTTGTTCCTCAATAACGTACCCCTGGTTCTGTTCAACTTCTCAGCCACGTCAGACTGTTGATCTGACACTCAGTACGGAGTAGACATTTCCACCAGTTAAAATACTGAATCAAGTTGGCTCTGGAGCGCGGCGACTCTCTGCGAACTCTCTCCCAGGGATCCTCTTTCTACATCTCTTCTAACCATACTAAACTTTTAAGACTTGATTTTAACACCAACATTATCTCTAACCTTTCTCTTTTATGTTTACTTACAGGTCTTTAGATCTTCCGACATCCGTGGGCCAGCCCATATGACTCAACATGACCTGAGCGGCAGGATTCAAAAGCAGCTTCTTCCCCACTGTTACCAGACTCCTGAATTACCCTCTTATGGACTGAACTGATCTCTTCACACATCTTCTCTACTGTGTCGCACTACACTCCGTATGCTTCACCCGATGTCTATGCCTATGTATTCACATTGTGAATCTATCGTATGTCCTATGTTTTTCATGTATGGAACGGGTGGCACGGTAGCATAGTTGTTAGCACTGTTGCTTCACAGTTCCAGGGTCCCAGGCTTGATGCCCGGTTTGGGTCACTGCCTGTGCGGAGTCTGCGCGTTCCACCCGTGTGTGCGTGGGTTTGCTCCGGGTGCTCCGGTTACCTCCCACAGTCCAAAGATGTGCAGGTTAGGTGGATTAGCCATGATAAATTGCCCTTAATGTCCAAAAAAAAAGGTTAGGTCGGGGTGACAGAGACAGGGTGGAGGTGTGGGCTTAAATAGGGTGCTCTTTCCAAGGACTGGTGCAGACTCGATGGGCCAAATGGCCTCCTTCTGCAATGTAAATTCCGAGATCTGACTGGACTGCACGCAGAACAACACTTTTCACTGTACCTCGGTACACGTGACAATAAATCTAAATCTATTGGGGAAAACAATGCTATCAATGCCAGTTCCCATTACAAATTCAGATCCACAGCCGCCAACCCTACCCCTCCCCCTGGCGAACTGTCTGAGGCTGGAACAGACTATTAGCAACTTTTGTGCCACATTTTAGCTTTATGCCACATATGCCTGCCAGCACGAAGACTGCCCATTTCAACCTCTATTTCATCATGGGAACGTAGAACATAAGAACATAAGAACTAGGAGCAGGAGTAGCCCATCTGGCCCCTTGAGCCTGCTCCGCCATTCAATGAGATCATGGCTGATCTTTTCTGGACTCAGCTCCACTTTCTGGCCCGAACACCATAACCCTTAATCCCTTTATTCTTCAAAACACTATCTATCTTTGTCTTAAAAACATTTAATGAAGGAGCCTCAACTGCTTCACTGGGCAAGGAATTCCATAGATTCACAACCCTTTGGGTGAACAAGTTCCTCCTAAACTCAGTCCTAAATCTACTTCCCCTTATTTTGAGGCTATGCCCCCTAGTTTTGCTTTCACCCGCCAGTGGAAACAACTTGCCCGCATCTATCCTATCTATTCCCTTCATAATTTTATATGTTTCTATAAGATCCCCCCTCATCCTTCTAATTTCCAATGAGTACAGTCCCAGTCTACTCAACCTCTCCTTGTAATCCAACCCCTTCAGCTCTGGGATTAACCTAGTGAATCTCCTCTGCACACCCTCCAGCGCCAGTCCGTCCTTACTTAGGTAAGGAGACCAAAACTGAACATAATACTCCAGGTGTGGCCTCACTAACACCTTATAAAATTACAGCATAACCTTCCTAGTCTTAAACTCCATCCCTCTAGCAATGAAGGACAAAATTCCATTTGCTTTCTTAATCACCTGCTGCACCCGTAAACCAACTTTTTGTGACTCATGCACTAGCACACCCAGGTCTCTCTGCACAGCAGCATGTTTTAATATTTTATCATTTAAATAATAATCCCTTTTGCTGTTATTCCTACCAAAATGGATAACCTCACATTTGTCAACATTGTATTCCATCTGCCAGACCCCAGCCCATTCACTTAACCTATCCAAATCCCTCTGCAGACTTCCGGTATCCTCTGCACTTTTTGCTTTACCACTCATCTTAGTGTCGTCTGCAAACTTCGACACATTGCCCTTGGTCCCAACTCCAAATCACCTATGTAAATTGTGAACAATTGTGGGCCCAACACTGATCCCTAAGGGACACCACTAGCTACTGATTGCCAACCAGAGAAACACCTATTAATCCCCATTCTTTGCTTTCTATGAATTAACCAATCCTCTATCCATGTTACTACTTTACCCTTAATGCCATGCATCTTTATCTTATGCAACAACCTTTTGTGTGGCACCTTGTCAAAGGCTTTCTGGAAATCCAGATATACCACATCCATTGGCTCCACATTATCTACTGCACTGGTAATGTCCTCAAAAAATTCCACTAAATTAGTTAGTCATGACCTGCCCTTTATGAACCCATGCTGTGTCTGCCCAATGGGACAATTTCTATCCAGTTGCCTCGCTATTTCTTCCTTGATGATAGATTCCAGCATCTTCCCTACTACTGAAGTTAAGCTCACTGGCCTATAATTACCCGCTTTCTGCCTACCTCCTTTTTTAAACAGTGGTGTCACGTTTGCTAATTTCCAATTTGCCGGGACCACCCCAGAGTCTAGTGAATTTTGGTAAATTACCACTAGTGCATTTGCAATTTCCCTAGCCATCTCTTTTAGCACTCCGGGATGCATTCCATCAGGGCCAGGAGACTTGTCTACCTTTAGCCCCATTAGCTTGCCCATCACTACCTCCTTAGTGATAACAATCACTAGGTCCTCACTTGTCATAGCCTCATTTCTATCAGTCACTGGCATGTTATTTGTGTCTTCCACTGTGAAGACTGACCCAAAAAACCTGTTCAGTTCCTCAGCCATTTCCTCATCTCCCATTATTAAATCTCCCTTCTCATCCTAGTCTAAAGGACCAATATTTACCTTAGCCACTCTTTTTTGTTTTATATATCTGTAGAAACTTTTACTATCTGTTTTTATATTCTGAGCAAGTTTACTCTCATAATCTATCTTACTCTTCTTTATAGCTTTTTTAGTAGCTTTCTGTAGCCTCCTAAAGATTTCCCTAGTCCTCTGGCCTCCCATTAATCTTTGCCACTTTTATGCTTTTTCCTTCAATTTGATGCTCTCCCTTATTTCCTTAGATATCCACGGTCGATTTTCCCTCTTTCTACCGTCCTTCCTTTTTGTTGGTATAAACCTTTACTGAGCACTGTGAAAAATCACTTGGAAGGTTCTCCACTGTTCTTCAGCTGTTTCACCATAAAGGCTTTGCTCCCAGTCAATCTTAACTAGCTCTTCTCTAATCCCATTGTAATCTTCTTTGTTTAAGCACAAAACACTAGTGTTTGATTTCACCTTCTCACCCTCCATCTGTATTTTAAATTCCACCATATTGTGATCGCTCCTTCCGAGGGGATCCCTAACTATGAGATCATGAATCAATCCTGTCTCATTACACAGGACCAGATCTAGGACCACTTGTTCCCTCGTAGGTTCCATTACATACTGTTCTAGGAAACTATCGCGGATACATTCTATAAACTCCTCCTCAAGGTTGCCTTGACCGACCTGGTTAAACCAATCAACATGTAGATTAAAATCCCCCATGATAACTGCTGTACCATTTCTGCATGCATCAGTTATTTCTTTGTTTATTGTCTACCCCACTATAATGTTACTATTTGGTGGCCTATAGTCTACTCCTATCAGTGACTTTTTCGCCTTACTATTCCTGATTTCCACCCAAATGGATTCAACCATATCCTCCATAGCACCGATGTCATCCCTTACTATTGCCCGGATGTCATCCTTAAATAACAGAGCTACACCACCTCCCTTACCATCCACTCTGTCCTTCCAAATAGTTTGATACCCTTGGATATTTAACTCCCTGCCGTGACCATCCTTTTACCATGTTTCAGTAATGGCCACTAAATCATAGTCATTCACGATGATTTGCGCCATCAACTTATTTACCTTATTCAGAAAACTACGAGCATTCAGGTAAAGTACACTTATGTTGGCTTTTATACCTCTGTTTTGAATTTTAACACCTCAATCAGTAACCTCTCCTAAGTTATATTTCCTGTTAACTTTTCTCCGAATTTTCCTTGTCGTTGAACCCATATCTTCATGTAACAACCTGCCACGTCGCTTACCATTTGTGTTTTTACTTCCCATTTTATTCATTTTAGTATTACTGGACCCATTCACTAAGCTCCCCACAGTCATTGTACCTTGTACTGTCGCCCTTTTTGATTTTTGACTATGGCTTCTCTGCCTTAAACTTTCCCCCTTACTGCCTTTTGTTTCTGTCCCTGTTTTACTACCTTCCGACTTCCTGCATTGGTTCCCATCCCCCTATTCCGCCTCGGCTCCCCATGTAGCTCATTCTTCCTTTGAGACCTCTGAATCCTCAACACTCCCCTGGTCAGTTCTCACACTCTACATTCCGATTTGGAGGTCATCCAAAATTCTGTTGTTCATCGTGCCTTTCTCACATTGTGTTGCCTTTATCCTGCCCAACGGGTGGGATTTTCACATCCCGCCAATGGCCAAACCGGAAATTCCCACCCAAAGTCAACGGACCTCTGGCTGCTCTCCAAATCCTCCTGTCCCGCCCACGCTGATTCCTGCTGTGAGCAAGACTGGAAATTCCTGGCCAATGTCTCCATAAGTGGTGCGTGGTCAGAGTTCTCTTTATGATATTCCTGAGAAGTGCCTTGGGATTTTACTATGTTCCCGTGCCAGCCTCCCTGAACAGGAGCTAGAATGTGGTGACTAGGGGCTTTTCACAGTAACTTCATTTGAAACCTACTTGTGACAATAAGCGATTTTCATTTCATTTTCATTTCATGTTCAAGATGTTTCATCAAAACAAATGGTTGGCGTTGTTATTCAAATCCTCCTAATAAACCTCGCTCTTTGACTCGGTATTTGGTCACCTGCCCTAAAGTCCTTGGTCCTAATTGTTATTTAGGAATGGGATGGATTCTCCATTGCCCCCTACCGATAGCGGGTTTCCCGATCCAGTGGAGAATTGAACGGCGGCCGAGAAATGAGGTTGGTGCTCGCTCCAGTGTTCCGCTCCCCCGCCGGAGGGCGGTAGTGAGCTACACTCCCCGGCGGCAGCACCTCGTCTCCAGAACGGAGAATCCATCTCTGAGAAGCACCTTGGGATGTTTTGCTATTTTAAAAGCGTTGGAAGAAGTGGAACTTGTTCCCACTGCCAAACCTTGGATAGAAATCAGAGCTTGATTTATCGTTTCACATTTTAGGGTCTAATCGCTTCTGAGGAACTGTAATCAGATTATGTGATTTTACTTAGCTACCAGTGAAAGAACATGCATTAAAATGGCTGATTCTCAGATATAGCATGACTATTTTAAGATGAAATAATGAGTGTTACTGGTCAGCTACATAAGACATTCAAAATATCGAAAGGGGGCGTCTGGGGATCGTACAATCAGCCTCATGGTAAACATCCTAATGCACATGCCAGGCAGTTGATGCTGCCTGATTATTTACTGTCGATGTGAATGATGCCAAGAGAATCCGAGAGAAGACAAAATGAGATAGAGAGGGAGGGAGTGTAATTTTTCTCGAAGCGACGCATTTGTTTGCATTAATTCCTTTGCAGACCATTTTAATTCAGATGTTAACTAGTTAATGGGTTACATTGCTGCCTCGGAATTGAGCACAAGGGATTCAAAGCAAACAAACAGGCTATTTAAAATCCTCGCATGATACCCTGCACTTACGGTCTGTATAAATCAGCTTCCATTTGCGACACTATCATAATCTGAAACTTGACCTTACAAGAACAGTAAAACATCGAGGCACCCTGAGATTAATGAACTCTGCGGCCTGTTAGTGTGTACATTGTGAATACTACCAGTTTCCCTAGCAGTTCCTTGCCTTTCTAAAATTGGCAGAAAACAGCTAGACCATATGGCTCAAGCTAGAAGCTACTAAATAGAAAGCAATAAGCAACAGAACTAACACATAAACAAAATAGAACCATCCGGAGAATGATTTTGCCAATAGAATACTCGATTTCTCACCAGTTCCTTTAAACGGCTCCAAATCAAAAGAAATCCTGTGCTCTAACCCCTGCCAGTAACATAGGAAGAGGAATGGGCCATTCAGCCTCTCAAATCTATCCTGTTGCTTAATTAGAACATGTCTTTCCTGTATTTTATCTCCATTTATCTCCCCTGGATCCTGAACCTCAAAATACCCGAGCATGGGTGACACGGTAGAACAGTGGTTAGCACTGTCGCTTCACAGCGCCAGGGACCCAGGTTCGATTCCCGGTTTGGGTCACAGTCTGTGCGGAGTCTGCATGTTCTTCCTGTGTCTGTGTGGGTTTCCTCCGGGTGCTCCGGTTTCCTCCCACAAGACCTGAAAGACGTGCTGTTTGGTGAATTGGACATCCTGAATTCTCCCTCTGAACCCGAACAGGCGCCGGAGTGTGGTGACTGGGGGCTTTTCACAGTAACTTCATTGCAGTGTTAATGTAAGCCTACGTGTGACAATAAAGATTATTATTATTAAAGTGTCTTGTACTTGCACTGGGCTACAACTAGGACATGCCAATTCTTATATCAAAGGATTTGGAAAACAAAGTTTGTTTTAAAACACTCATTAAAGTTAACAATGCTGCCTTGTCTCTCAGTTGCAACCCCGCACACATTAATATAATCGCAAACCTGAGGGACTAGCACTGCCTGGCTCACGGAAGTAAAGAAGTGTTGTCTCCCCAATGGTCCCTTTAAGGACCGTTGGCCAAGCTGACATACACTTGTGAAAACGAAGTGGATCAAGTGCGGTGCAAGCTCCATCCACTCAGGTTAAGTCAAATTTAGGAGAAGGTTATAAAATAGGCTCCAGTTAGCTTAGCCATGTTGTGATGACCTTTCACCCAGAAGCAATATTTTACAGAAGACTTGTAATTTCTTTAAAATGCCAATGGAATCTGCAGTTGCTTTTACGAATGTTTGAAAATGACTTTCAAATGTATGCATCAATTGCAAAAGGATCAACTGTGATTTTCTTGTTGAATAACAAATACTGGTCCATATGACCTGGAACCAATCTCAACAGGAAGGAAATGAAGACAGAATCCAGGCTGCCAGACGAAAGGGAGTGCTGCAGACAAAGGAGGTCTGTAACTGATGAGCAAATAGATGAAGACACATTTGCAAGGAGATGCGTGTTTGTAACATAGCCAAACAGGACAGAAATCTGAAGACAGGGGGAAAAGCAGGGATTGTGAATTTGGCAGTTTTACTGATGCTGCAGTTTTGCCAGAAGCAACCAGGCTGTTTAACAAGGGGCCCGATCCTCCGGTCCCCCAGCCACGCGTTTCTTGGCCACATGCCATTCGCTGGCTATGGGATACTAACCTCCAGCCGCTTGTCAATGTGATTGCCCATCGAAACCAACCCACATTGCAATGGAACTCGCTGCGGGGGGTGCGCTGCCAGTGGGAAAAGTAGATTGCAACGACCGGAAAATTACGGCCAAGCTGCAATAAAGGGTTTGGATAAAGGAATCTTTGGAGAATCTATGCCATCAAGACCATCATGAATCTAGGCAAGGTAGTTACACTGGACTTTGGGTGACAACCATCGCTAGGGACCTTTAATGAAATATATATATGCATACGAATTAGGAGCAGGAATCGGCCACTCAGCTCCTTGAACCTCCTCTGCCAATCACCAAGATCGTGGCTGATCTGTGTGTGGTGATCCACCACTGTGTAATTGTGTGTTTGCCTGTATTAGGGGATGTACAGCAGTACTGAATTACAGGTTTGCCGGTAGCCCCTGCCAGCTAGCTCCGCCCACAGGGAGCCGTATAAATATGTATGAGATCTTGGTGGATTGTTAGGTGGATTGGCCGTGCTAAATTGTCCTTCGTGTCCAAAATTGCCCTTAGTGTTGGGTGGGGTTACTGGGTTATTGGGATAGGGTGGAGGTGTTGACCTTGGGTAGGGTGCTCTTTCCAAGATCCGGTGCAGACTCGATGGGCCGAATGGCCTCCTTCTGCACTGTAAATTCTATTTTAAAATTTTTAAAAAATCTCCAGAGCTGCCATTCTACCAGCTGCAGTCGAAGGATAAACATCTCATGGTAATAAAGCCTCTCTTGTACCGATTTGAGTCTTTAAGTGCAATTGATAGTGCATCACTGTGTTAAGAAGGGGAAAAATTAAGATTAAATGAATTTTAAAAAACAAAGTAAAACAGTGAGTTGATTAGGGGCGAACGTCTGGAGAAATGATGAGATGCTAATTCACCCATTAGTGGGAAACAAGTTATTTTACATATGTGGATCAGAGAAAACAATGGAGCTGTTGGTGTGGTAACTTTAAATGGAGAGATAAGGAAATGGATACGTACCTGCCAAAAGCCAACTCCACAGGGTGAATAACATCAAAGGGAAAGAAGGTGCAACTATGGAACTAACTAAAGGAAAAGTTGCAGATACAGGCTGGAATTCGCTGTCTATTCACGGCGGTGAGATTCTCCAATCCCTGGGCAGTGAGCGAAGTTCTGGCTGAGCGCCAAATTCTCTGTTCTCGCTGGCAACGGTGGCCAGGCGAACTCGGATTGGTGAATCGCAGCCAATATCTCCCGAAAGAGGCAGTCATTTTCTACCTTCACTGAACCTGAAGGCCATCTCCCAGACATGGGCCAATTTAATTTGCTTGTGGTGATTATTTGCTGGATTTAGCTCATAACATTACTTCATATTGCCCGTTGTTTGGAAAAAGTGGTGTCTCAATGTTCAGGTAACATAGGGTCGGGAGGGCGGCATGGTGACGCAGTGGTTAGCATTGCTGCATCACGGTGCCGGGAGGTCCCAGGTTCGATCCTGGCCCTGGGTCACTGTCCGTGTGGAGTTTGCACATTCTCCCCGTGTTTGTATGGGTTTCGCCCCCACAACCCAAAGATGTGCAGGGTAGGTGGATTGGCCACGCTAAATTGCCCCTTAATTGGAAAAAAATGAATTGGGTACTCTAAATTATAAAAAAAAACATAGGATTGGGGACGAAGGGATAGCTTCATGTAGAATTATGTGTCTATAGTAATCAGTCTACTTAAGTGCCATAGGACGCAATCCATGGCCACATTGAGCCTGAAAAGCAACTCTCCATGGTGCTGTGCAGTGTGGCCGATAAAAGCCGAGAAACCATGCACCCGGGATCTACCCGGCTCGCAAAATCTCGCAAGATTAAACGCGAGATGTTGCGATGTAAATCCTGCCACTTGTGGGCAGTGTCACCTTTTCGCAAATCTGCATATTAGAGTGAGGCAGCTCATCTTATTCTAATGTGTAGGTTCCTGAGGTACCTAGGCACGAGCTGAGGCCCCAGCACTGATCCCCATGGCACACCACTCGTTACATCTTGCCAACCAGAAAAATACCCATTTATGCCCAATCTGAGTGTAAAATATAAATTCTTCGGCTTTGACAAAGGGTCATCTGGACTCGAAACGTTGGCTCTTTTCTCTCCCTACTGATGCTGCCAGACCTGCTGAGATTTTCCAGCATTTCCTCTTTTGGTTTCAGATTCCAGCATCTACAGTAATTTGCTTTTATGTCCAATCTCTGCTTCCTGTCGGATCGCCTATCTTCAACCCTGCCAGCGAACACAACTAGAGGGCCACATCCATTAAGTGGAATAGTGGGAGCTCCGACATACATAAGGCCAAGTTAGAGGACTTTAGAGCTGCACATGGTGCCACAGGTTTGTGGGGAGTATTGCGGGTTTTTGTAAGATGTGTCTTTGTTGTATTGACTGTTTAAGATGAAGTGTACCTTTTTATTTAGGATGAATTTACATTTCTGATTCGTGTGAAAGTAAAAGTTGCAAGAAGTGAAATTCCTTCCTTTTGGGAGTCATTCAGCAAACTTGGTTTATGGTTTCCCCGCAGTGATTGTAACAAAGGTGTTTAATGCTCATTTCAGGTTGGAAGCTGTCAGGCTGGGGTTTAACAGTTGCTGCAGGCCAGGAGAGAAAGGGCAGGAGCGATGGTGCCCTAGAAATTAGTGGCCATTCGCAAACTGATTTTCTGCACTAAAACTGACCGACAGGGACCTACGCCCTCTTGCACAGCCTCTCATAGATTGCAGTAGGTTAACAGCATTAAGTCGAGCACTGTCAAAGGGGAGCAGAAAGACAAAAAGACAGATAAAGAAAGAACAGCGCTGATTAGACACCAGCATGTCACTCACAAGGCTCACTACTAAGCTTCTGTTTGTGATTTTAAATGACAATCCAAGGCACAAGGCTTTGCACGACAGCGAGGAACAGTCGGGGTCATCCTGATTTTCTGCAAAGGTGTAAAATGGGTGAGAGTGAATCGCCTACAGCTCTCTCACTTTTATTGTCCACTGAAAGAAATAGAAACAGAGAAAGGATATATGGCGCAGTAATTCTACATCCGTTAGACATCCCTTTGACATCATCCCAATGTGTCAAAAATCTATCTCTGGTGAGGCCGATTGAGGGTGAATGTAGAACATAAATTCTTCAGTTTTCACCTGGAAACATAGGCAGCTAAAGAAATAAGTTAGAAGTGTGGTTTGAAGGAGCAGTGCTCCGAAAGCGAGTGATTTGAAACAAACCTGTTGGACTTTAACCTGGTGTTGTAAAACTTCTTACTGTGCTCACCCCAGTCCAACACCGGCATCTCCACATCATGGCTACCAATTTTAAGATGGTTGGTGAAATGTCCACAAAGACCACAAATAGCTTTGAATTGAACAAAGTTATAAATTAATTAACACCACTTAATTGCATTCAACACTTACTCCTGTATAATTCACAGTTGATAATAAACATATAATCTACACTCATCTACTACTAATCTCTACACTATTACATTAACTATGATTTGCTCTCACTCACACTATCTTTCCTTCAGTGTGTTCTCTAGCTTTCTCCTCAACCTCTCACCCACAAGGCTTAGCATCAATGTCTTATGTACATTTACATATAGCTCCCTCTCGTGGTTAAATCATACATTACATTAACCCTTGCAGTGCTTACATTTATTATAATGTCACAAGAAGGGGAAAGATATCTGCCCAGAAATAGCAACCTTTTCCTTCCAGTGAATACGGATGTTTCAGATGGTTTTCAGGTACAGCGGGCACAGTCTGGATGAAACAGATTAATAAATCTCAAGGCGGGTTTGAAGTATGAATTAACTGACTTCTAACTTCTTGCAGTTTGTATTATTTAAACATCGCTTCCATCAACTTACATCTTAAAGAGTGACACAACGTCAAATTGTAATTCTACGTGTATTCAGCAGAGAGAGTAAAATGGAGAATTTTGATGGTCAGTGACTGCTGTGATTCTTTTGACTGATAGCAGGATTAAACATTAAACTTATGCAAAGTAGCAACAAAAAGACAGTTCACATTTTGATAACACCATAGGGTGTCCCAAAGCACTTTATAGTCAATGAGGTGTAATCACTGCTTTAACAGAGGAAGTGCAGCAGCCAATTTGTACCCAGAAAGGTCCCACTAAGTGCAATAATGTGATAATTATCAGATCATCTGTTTACCACATTATAAGAAATCTGCCATTTTCTCGCTGTTACAACCCTCACGAGCCCAATGAGGATGAACTGATTAATCTCCCTGTGAGCCTCATGGTGTATGAGCTCCCCCGCTAATGGGCAGAGACCTATCGGTGGGATATTGGACTTGGGGCATTTCAGCCAGTCCAGGTCGGAACCGTACTGTTGTGTGTAGTCCTGGCTGGGGCTTAAATTGTGCTTGTACATTGCTTACTTTGAAAATAAACCTTTTTCTTCAACTCTATTACCGGGCTCCTCAGTGGCCACTAAAAGTTGCTCACTCACTTAACTTGTCCATATCTCTTTGCAGCTTCTCTGTGTCCTCCCCACACCTTACCTTCCCTCCTTTCTTTTTATTCTCACAATGGATATGAGTGTGTCGCTGGCTGGGTTAGCATTTAGTGCCCATCCGTAATTGCCTCACCCCCTTGGACTGAGTGGCTTAACCTTTTGTGTGGCACCTTATCAAATAACGTCTGGAAGTCCGGATGCAACACATCTACAGGATCCCCATTATTGACTTTGCTTGTTAGGTCTTCGAAGAACTCTAGAAATTTAATCAAACACGGTTTACCCTTCATACAATCATGCTGACTCCGATGGATTGTGTCTTGACTTTCCAAATGTCCCATTACCACTTCCTTAAGAATGGATTCCAACAGTTTCCCAACAACAGGGGCAGCACGGTAGCATGGTGGTTAGCATAAATGCTTCACAGCGCCAGAGTCCCAGGTTCGGTTACCGGCTGGGTCACTGTCTGTGCGGAGTCTGCACGTCCTCCCCGTGTGTGCGTGGGTTTCCTCCGGGTGCTCCGGTTTCCTCTCACAGTCCAAAGATGTGCGGGTTAGGTGGATTGGCCATGCTAAATTGCCCGGTGCCCTAAAAAGTAAGGTGGGGGGGTTGTTGGGTTACGGTATAGGGTGGATACGTGGGTTTGAGTAGGGTAATCATTGCTCGGCACAACATCGAGGGCCGAAGGCCCTGTTCTGTGCTGTACTGTTCTATCTATCTAACAGACATTAAATTAACTGGCTGATAGTTACCTACGTTCTTCCTTATTGAACAGATGCATTAGATTAGCCTTTTTCCAATCCACTAGAACATTTCCAAAATCCAGGGAATTTTGGAATATTATAACCAATGCCTCCACTATTTCTGCTGCCATTTTATTTAAGATGCTATGAGGTAGGCCACCAAGCCCCGGGGAATTGTTTGCCTTTGATCCCAGTAGCAGTTTTGTGTGGCACATTATCAAATGCCCTTTAGGGTATAAAACTTGCATCTTCTACTGTGAAGACAAACTCAAGATAATTGTTTAATGCCTCAACCAATTCCTCATTCCCCATGATAATTTCTCCAGTCTCTGCTTCAAAGGGACCAACATTTACTTTAGCTACTCTCTCTCTTTCTTTTATATTTTTCCAATCTGTATTTATATTTCTGGCTAGTTTACTCTCATGTTCTATTATTCCCCTTTTATCAAAATTTTGGTGGACCTTTGCCAGCTTCCAAAGCACTCCCAAATCCTCAGGTTTGTTACTTTTCTTGCGACATTGTAAACCTTTTCTTTTAATCATTTACCATCCTTCGCTTCTTGAGGGAATTTTTGTGGCTGAGTTTTTGGCCACGGTTTTGGACCCGCTTTCGGCGTGAGTGCAAAATATGAGCGGTGACTTCAAGAGGTTCCCACCCAGAAAGGCTGTGAACCTCATTTCAGTAAATTAACACCTCGTTCAGGGCTTCCTCACCGTATCCTCGCCCCACATCCGGACAGTTCTCCCTCGCCGGCAAACCAGGTGAAGGGTAGTTACTGGGGCGAGGTATGGTTCTCCCCTCCCCCCCACCCACCCCCGGGTAGGGTCACGGCTGGTCAGTGCCCTGGTACTTCCCCCTGGCCTCTGGCACTGCCCCTGGCACACCAGCACTGCCCCTGATCCTACTGTTTGGCAGTCTGACACTTCACTTTAGCACTGCCCTGACCCCGTGGCACTGCCCCCTGATACACTGGCACTGCCTTCTGACACTGCCGCATGGCACACTGGCTCTGCCCCCCCCCCCCCCCCCCCTCCCCGGGGCTCTGCCTCCTGTCACTTCCCCTTGGCAGCCTGGTACCCTAACACTGCCCGTTCAGTAGGGAATAATGCCAATGGGGACCCCTGACCCTCTGGGGAGTTCCATTGGGGGGTGTTCCTCTTGTGCGTGTGGGTTGTTGTTCCCCTTGCATCTGTGGGACGGTTGCCCTTTCGTGTGCTGTGAGGGTTCCACGTTTGCATGGCGGTGGGGGTGGGTCGTTATTCTTCGTTTCTTATTCGAGATCGGGGCTCCGAAAAGGAGAGGCGATTTAACAGAGATGTTCAGAATGACGAGGGTCCCTGGACAGACAGGGAGGAGCTAGCACAATCATGGGCACAATCAAGAACCAGAGGGCAGCGATTTAAGTTTATGGACAAAAGAGCCAGAGGTTGACATGAGGGAAACCTTTTCATGCAGCAAGTGATTAGAATTGGAATGCACTGCCTGGCAAGTGTGGTGTGTTGCTCGTTATGCTTTCCTTAATTTGCTCTGTTTTAATTACGTTTGCTCAAGAGTCGCCAGGTATCTTTCTGATACCGCCACAAGGTTCAAAACCGAATACTGATCAATGACTCGATACACCAGTTAGTAAGTTTGAAATCAATGCACATTTATTTACACACACAGTCAATTATTACTCATGCTTAAACTGTACTCACTAAACTACAACTACTACTAAAAGCCTATACTTAGCTTCGGGCGCCCTCTCAGTCAGAGGGGGCAAGGACTACCCCACTTGTCTTTTATCAGCTGGTGCCCTGCTTTGTTTTCTTTTTAATTTAAGAAAAAATTTAGAGTACGCAATTCTTGGGCTGGATTCTCCACCCCGCCGCGCCACTTTTCTGCCCCGACCCATCGCCGAGATTCTCCGTTACGTCGGCCGGTCAATGGCGTTTCCCATTGTGGGGCAGCCCCGGGCGCCGGCAAAACGGAGAATCCTGCCTCTTGTTTTCCAATTATGGGGCAATCTAGTGTGGCCAATTCATCTACCCTGCACATCTTTTTGTGTTGTGGAGGTTGTGCTGTTCTTTGTGTTGCTTATTTCAGGATGGTTGGTGCAGTGTTCACAAAGACCACAAAATAGCTTTAACTTAAACAAAGCTATAAATTTATTAACACTATCAACTTGGATTCGACATGAACTCCGAAAGAACACACAGTTGATTAATAACATCTAAACTAAACTCATCTACAGCTAATCTCACTACTGCTTTAAACTATGATGTGCTCTCACTTACACTATCTGTACTTCTGACGCTCACCAGCTAACTCCTGCACAAACTCTCCCACAAGGCTTAGCATCACTGCCTTATATAGTTGTAACTGTAGCTCCCTCTAGTGGCTATTCGCGACACTTCATTAAACCTTGCAGTCCTGATAGTCCTGATAATACCACAGGGGTGCAAACACATAGACACGGGGAGAATGCGCAAACTCCACACAGGCAGTGACCTGGGACTGGGATCGAACCCGGGTCCTCAGTGCCGTGAGGCAGCAGTACCATCCACTGTGCCACCGTGTCGCCCCCCCCCCCCCCCCCCCCCCCCCCCCGCTTTTGTTTTCTAACAGGATACAAAAGCCTCATTTGAAATTCGCTTCATCCGGGGCCTCCAACCAAGAGGCTTGTTCTTTTCCTCCCTGCCCAGTGCTCCCTCTGTATTCCGCTTACAACTTTGCTCACTAATTTAATCTATCTGTACACTGCCTTGTCCAACAGGCGCCGGAATGTGGCGACTAGGGGGTTTCACAGTAACTTCATTTGAAGCCTACTTGTGACAATAAGCGATTGTCATTTCATTTTTTTTTTTCATTTTCAATTGCAGGTAGGTGTTCCTTTCAGCTTTGCCTTGGGTGAGTGAAGCTTCCTTCAAAGTTCCGGTGAAACTTCCTCACAAGGTTTATCAGTCGCCGAGAGGAATCCTAAGTGAAGCGAGTCAAGGCACTCTCAGTCCCAGTGTGAAGCCACAGCACTAAATTCCCTGTAATTCAGCCACTGATTTGCAACTTCAAATAGGATGACTGGAGTGGCAACAGGATTGTCAAATTGGTGCAGCGTGGGCTTTTCTTTTGAGGCTGGGTTTAATGGGATCGATAAATGGATCTTTACGCAGCATGTAACTGGTACTATACGTGGCTCGCGAGTCCTTAACGGTGGCACAGAATAACAAAAGGCAGGAAAGTGGGACTTACAATCATAGACTTTTTACAGCACCAGAGGGGGCGTTCCATTGTCTGAATGAGCTACCTGAGCTCCATTCCTCTGCCCTTTCCTTCGACCCTTTTCGTTACAGAAAACCCGCGTCAGTGTCTTTTTAACTTAAACTTTCTCTGCTGCAAGCAACTCCATTTAAACCCATCTATTTGACCAATCTTCCGAGTCGCTCTTCAGAATATCTCCTCACTTGGCTTAGTATTTAGTTTTCTGATCACCCCACTGTGGAGCAAATTTGTGTTTTTTACATTCGCGGAACCATGAAACTGCACTTTGTTCTTGAAAGCTGTCACGAACTCTGCTTCTCGCACTCTTACTGGTAGGGTAGTCCATGCCTTAACAACTGTCAACATATAAAAGTCCTCCTTCATTCCTTTCATGATCACAGGAGGGATTGGTTGAATCATAGAATGGTTACAGTATCGGAAGGAGCCATTCGGCCCGTCAACTCTGTTCCAGTTCACTGAAAGAACATGGGGCGGGATTCTCTCACCCCGGGGCTGGGCCGGAGAATCGCCAGGACCGGCACGAATCGCGCCACGCCGCACCAACGCCGGTCCGCCGAATCTCCGGAGAGCAGAGAATTGGTGCCATAGCCTCCGGCAAGGTCACCGCGGCGCCAGTCGGGGGCCGCTCTACGGGGCCCCCCCCACCCCTGCGATTCTAAGTCCAGGATGGGCCGAGCGGCCACGCTAAAAAAGCCGAGTCCCGTTGGCGCCGTCCACACCTGCTCTTACCCGGCGGGACCTCGGCGTGGATGCATCTGGGGGCGGCCTGGTGGGGGGAGAAGCGGGTCCGACCCCGGGGGGGGGCCTCCGCTGTGGCCTGGCCCGCGATTGGGACCTACCGATCGGCGGGCCGGCTCTTGGACTGGGGGCCTCTTTTGTTCAGCACCGGCCGCTGTAGCCCGACGCCATGTTGCGTCGGGGCCGGCGCGGAGAAGGGAGCCACCGCGCATGTGCGGCAATCGCGCCGGTCTCACTGCTCATGCGCGTGTTGGCGCCAGCCCCACTGCGCATGCACGGACCCCACGGCGCCCATTTGACACCGGGATCGGCAGCTGGAGCAGAGTGGGTCGCTCCAGTGCCGTACTGGCTCCCTGTAGGGGGGGTCAGAATCGCTGATCCTGAGGCCATGTTGATGCCGTCTAGAAACGCGATGGCGTTACCGACGGCGTCAACACTTAGCCTCAAGGTCAGAGAATGCCGCCGCAAGTTTTCTCTTCAGTTACTAACCCAATTCTCTTTGAAAAGCCACAGTTGATTCTCGATTGACCACCCTCTCAGGCCCTGAATTCCACATCCTAAACACTCATTGCGTAAAAGCCATTTTCTTCATGTCACCATTGGTCCCCTTGCCAGCCATTTTCTCACCATCATGGAATCCCTACAACGCAGAAGGAGGCCATTTGCCCATCGAGTCTGCGCCAACAGGGATGTACTGGCAATGAGAGGATGAGAGGAGAGATTTCATGTTTTGGAAGAGAAGTGGTGGACGATAAATCCTTTTGAGGTTGAGACCCCGGCGTCAGTTATAACTTGACTCCAAATGAAAAGACTACACTGTTGTACCTGACCTATGAAAGCACATTGAAAGCCCATGAGGCTGTCAGTCTTCTGGTGAAGCATCTCCCAGGTGTATCCAGTGCTGAATAAAACATCCTAATGCCATTCATGATTGCCTACATGTGCGAGGTTGAATTTTCTATTCTCACAAGGACAAAGATGGCAGAAAGGAACTGGCTGAAGTCTGCACCTGATATGCACGTAGCCCTCTCCTTCTGTGAGCCTGATTGGAGTGAGATCGAAAGGACCAAGCAGGCTCCCCTTTCGCGTTAAAGGTAAATGAACGTACGGTGTGTCACGAATGTCACGAAGGTCAGCCAACATGGGTCGCAAAGGTCAGCAGGCGTGTGTCTCGGATGTCAGCCGGCGTAGGTCCCAAAGGATGGCAAGTTGGCAAAAGTGGGTCCTGGGAAAAAACACTTGAAAAACACTGATCTAAGTCGCACGTCCATGGTTCACAGAGGCAGCTGTGCATGCTAAAGTGCAACAGCCTCAATTAGATCTGACTTTCACTTGTGGGATGTCTAAAACATTACTTGTGCTCTTTAGACCTGGCTGGGGAAGGTCAGAATTCTTTGGAGAGGTAGATACCCTTTTGGAAAAGCATATGGTCAGGTGAACCTTTGGAAGAGGTAGGTTCCCTTTGAGAGAAGGCAAGTGCCATTTGGCATTTTTAATCGAAGACTTGAATGTGCGTAAAAAGTGCATTATCTCATTGGTAGTGTCAAGCTTATTGGAACTGTCAAAAGAACTGGGGCAGAATCGCCCGGGGCCGGCGTGAATCCCGCCCCCACGTGGCCGGGAATCGAGCCGCGTCGGTGGGCGGGCCCCCTGTGGCGATTCTCTGGCCCGCGATGGGCCGAAGTCCCGCCGCTGACAGGCCTCTCCCGCCGACGTGGTTTAAACCACCTCTGGTGCCGGTGGGAACAGGTGGCGCGAGCGGGCCCCGGGGTCCTGGGAGGGCCGCGGGGCGGTCTGGCTCTGGGGGGTGCCCCCACGGTGGCGTGGCCCACGCTCGGGGCCCACCGATCGGCGGGGGGGGCCTGTGCTGTGGGCGCACTCTTTTTTTCCGCCGCCGCCACGGCCTCCACCATGGTGGACGCGGAAGAGACCCCCTCCACCGCGCATGCGCCGGGGTGACGTCAGCGGCCGCTGATGCTCCTGGATCTGCTGGGTAGGGGAGAATCCCGACTCAGTTAACAGAGCTGTCAGAGGGAACTGTCAAGCTGTCAAGTAATTTAAATCTCCTGTCGTTTAAATGGTTTTTAAAAATCTGCTGTTAAAAAAAATCGGTGCTTGATATTTCATTCTGTCTGTTGACATACGCCTGAGGAATACTGTAATAAGATTAGTGCTACAGGACTGATTTCACAACCTGTCAGTTCATACTTTGATTGAAAGTTCCAAGTGATTGTAAAGTCTTTAAAATGGGGTTATTAATTCAAATGCTTGCTTTAAAGACATTAAAGAATATTAAATAGTAGTGAATGTGTTTTTCTTAATTGATGAGGGTGATTCTTTTTGAAATGGTGAATTAATCAATAGACATTTAAGAACTTTATTTAATTTCAGCATGGGTCCTGAGTTCTGCCTGTTGTGGATACTGAGTGAGTTTATATGGGGGATATAGCGAGGTGGGTGAGGGGCATGATACGGCATGAATTGAGCATAGCGACATAGTGAGGACTGGGGGCTGTTTTTGTTTTATTCCCTTTTTCACAGCTTGAACAAATTGGAATGTCACAGAGGCTAGTCTTTCACCTAGTCTGCCCCCACACACAGCAGACTCCAATCTGCCAATCTTTATCTGTGGGAAGTGGCAACATTTTGCCGATGCCAGCACCTTATCCCCTCCCATCCTCACCCTCCAAAACACCCCCCCCACTACCCCCCAGAACAAAAATCCAAAATTCTAGGGCACTGTCTCCTGAGTTACATTTGCACAGCCGAGATGTGCTCCTATTTTGCATTCACTACTCAGGAGCAGAAACTCAGGCCACTGGTCGGGATTTAGCAGCCGCTAGAGCTCACGAGAGGTCAAAGTCAGGAACGCAATGGGAATAATGTGAGCTGGACATCGAACGGGTCAGAGGTCAATGGTACTTGGCATGTCTGGGCATCGCGCCCATGCAGGGAGGGGTTCTGATGAGGAGTGTCAGGAGTTTCTGAGATTAAGTGTTGATGGCAGGGCACAATTCATGGATTTTCACAACAGCAAAACTGCAAACAGCAAAACTGACGCTGAACCTGGCCGATTCAGCAACCGTGGAGGGGCTAGCACCGGTGCCACGTGGAACACAATCGATTCCAATGAAAAACGGTGTGGAATTTGCTGAGGGATTGGGATCACGAGGTCCATGATTGGCACTCGGGAGGCTGACAAGTTACAGTACAGCCATATATACATATTACACTCCACACACACAATGATGCCAGCCAACAAGATAGAAGTCTTACAACACCAGGTTAAAGTCCAACAGGTTTGTTTCAAACACGAGCTTTCGGAGCACGGCTCCTTCTTCAGGTGAATGAGCCGTGCTCCGAAAGCTCGTGTTTCAAACAAACCTGTTGGACTTTAACCTGGTGTTGTAAGACTTCTTACTGTGCTCACCCCAGTCCAACGCCGGCATCTCCACATCATAGCCAACAAGATGGCACTGGTTGCGCTGGAACACGCCCATCCCACTGATGGGTCGGCTGGGGCCAGACGGCACCCAGGGGGGGTGACCTGGGGGGGGGGGGGGGGGGGGGGGGGGGACCTATACAACCCGTGGCCCAACGTTCACAGTGGGTTGTTAGTGGCGTGCGCAGCTACATGTCCGCCTTTCGGACTGTGGCAATGGTGTTCCGTCCACCCTGACCCCACAGCCAATCCCCCCCCCCCCCCCCCCCGCTACTCCCCAAGGCCCTGGCAGACGCCCCCTGGCCAACGCCATGACTGTCAGCAAACTATGGCGATGTTTGACACTTGCCGTACACTCCCTCTCTCCCTCAGCAGCCACAACACCGGTTTCATGATGTTTAAAAGCACGAGTGAACCGCGCCATCGGGAACTGGGCCCAGCTGAGGCGGAGAATATCGCGTAGTGCCTGCTAATGACGTGCAAAAAGTGTTTACTGTACGTGCATTCCAGACCTCATTAATGCCGCTGTCGAGGTGACAGAGAATTGCGATTTGGCGTCAAATCAGCACACATCACGATTTTAGCGTTGGAATCTATTCTCCGCCCAATCGCATTTCACGATTTTGGCATCAGCCAACGGAAAATCCCGCCCGATTAGTTTCTTTCAAGTGTCGACTGACTTGCATGGTGGCTGGAGATTTCCTGTCGTAACCTGTACCTTTGTAGATGATAGTTCAATGTTGTAGTTTTCCTTTGGCTTAATTAATTTGCACAGACAAAGAACAACGTTACTTCAACGAATCATATACTGGATAGGATACCCCTGTTGAATATTGTTATGTATCTGGGAATAAATTCTTGCTGGTTCTGCGTCACGGGACGTGTAGTGACATCAGCAGAGTGTTTGTACGGGCTTTGGACAGATCACCATCTTGATTGTATTGAGCAACATCCTTAATAAACCTCTCATGGTGTTTTACAAGAATCCTAAGTGTGAGCGCCTCCATATCTTTCTCTTTGTGGCAACAACGAAATATAACAGGAGAGAAAACTGGCGATGAGGATTGAGGCAGAAAAATCGCTGGAAAGAAGATTCTCGGCGACTAACTGTGGGACGGCATCGGGAGCAACAGGAGATTCTCGGACAGGACTCAGACACACATAGACCACAGGCGAAGCACTGCCGCCAATGTGAAGGTTAAACAAAAGTTTTCAACAGAAACTGTGAGTAAGAAGGCTGACAGTCAGGGAAGACTTGTTTGCGTTGATGTGAGTGGGGTCTGGGCCGCAGGTCCCGTGCACGCGGTGGAGCTGCATGGACTGCTGGGAACGGGGATTTCAAAACCTGCCGACTCTGCACGGGCCACAACTTGTGCGAAAAGTTGAAATCCTCGGACACGACACCCCACTGCGCATGCGCCAGAATACGCCAGCGGCTCCACGCATGCGCGGGATCACGCCAGCCCTTTGGCGCATGCGCTAACTCGTGCAGTCCCTTTGGCACAGACTGGCACGGCGCCAACCCCTCCAGCGTCCTCCTAGCCCTCGTTTGTGCGGAGGATTCTGCTACTTACTGTCTGCCAGATGCCGGAGTGGTTGGCACCATTTTCGATGCTGCCGTCGGAACATCACGCCGATTCTGGAGAATTACGCTGTTGGAGTCAGGATCCAGAAATGGAAGGAAAATGGGCACCACGGATGCGTTTGATGAGGATTATGAAACATAGTATTCATACGAAGAAAGTTTCTAATTATTTTTAATAGCTAATCAGACACCAGAGGACCTAAAGGTCACAACATTTCTCAGCTCATCTGTAAACTGCTACTGCTGCTACAGAATCGTCTTCCCTCAGAAAACCAAGAGCCAAGTCCTTCAGTGAATTCCCTCCTCAACTGTTACTGATTGCAGAATGGTTCCAATTCCACGGCCGTAGTCAGGAAGAAGGTGAAACCATTTTACAGTTTACAGCATCGTTAATAAGATTAGCCAGATATTGTGAATTTGATACAACACTGTGATGAATGGTATTAGTAACTGCTGTAACTGTACCTTGCCTTTAATACATTGGCCCTTTAAGACTGGGCTTGGAACCCTGGGGGACTCCGCCTCTGGCTCCGCCCCCAGGAAATGGTGTATAAGATGAGGCTCACTCGGCAGCATGTGGTGAGCACACCTCTTGGCAGCTGTTCAGTTCTCTGATGATTAAAGCCTTTGAATTACCAATCTTCTCTCCTGTGTCGTAATTGAGGGTATCTCAAACACTTAATGATACTCTTCGAGATAGGCTAGTTTGTGGACTGTGCTGTGAAGCTAATCAGAGGAAGCTGCTTACTGTAAGTGATTTGAATCTGGAAGCTGCAGTGAAAGCTGCTGTGGAAGCTGCCACATCTATGCGGCTTGCTACAAGAGAGGCTTCACAGTTAGCGGCTGGAATGAAGATCCACAAAATGGATACCTCAAGGATCAGGGCTGCAAAGATGCAACCGTGTCACCGCTGTGCTCAGCTTGGACACTCAGAGCTGGAATGCTGGAGTAAGTAGAATACACGCAAGGACTGTGGCAAGAAGGATCATCTTGCCACGGTTTGCTGGGCTCAGAAAACTTATTCTACACCAAGGAAGTGGAAGACGAACAACACAATTAGACAAACTAGTCGGGTCCACAAATCAGCAGATGAAGATCCTGATCACAGAAAAGACAGCAAAACAGATCTATTGCAAGAGCTTAAGTGAGGTGTCCTGTCAATACAGAGTGATCAACAATGTCTTTTCGCATATCCAAAACGTGAAGGTCATGAAATTAAAATGGAAGTGGAAATGGGCGCAGAAGTATTGCTGATACCTGAGACAATTTATCATCAAAAGCTGAGGCATCTGCCCTTAAAACCATCAAATGTGATCCTAAGGATGTTCACTGAAGAGGTCGTACCACTAAAAGGATTCGTGAAAGAAGAAGCAAATGGGCAGATGGAAAAGTGGCCTCTTCACATTGTTCATGGAAACTTTCTATTTGGTAGAGCAAGGCTAAGTTAAGGGTTACCTGGAAAACAACTGAAGATGTTCAAGGTGTTCAAAGATTCACAAGGCTTTATGACTGCAGTTGACCTACACCTAAACATCAAGCCAGACAACCCACCCAAATGTCTCAAACATAGGAGGGTACCGTAAGCCATTAGGCCTAAAGTTGGAGAAGAACTAGAAAGATTAATAAGGACAGGAATCATTGAGCATGTCAGAGCTCTGATGAAGGGTCATTCAGACGCAAAATGTTAGCTCTGTTCTCTCTCACAGATGCTGTCAGACCTGCTGACATTTTCCGGCATTTCCTGGGAATGCAATGGATGTTGTATATACGGATTTTAAGAAAGCATCTGACAAAGTAACTCCTAAAATGAATTAATGAAATTGAGGCTCATGGAACAGAAGGCTCATTGTTAGCTTGGATAAAAAAAATTAGCGTTCAGTGCAGGAAACATCTAATTATACATATATATGGCAGAGAGTTCAATGCTTCTTTGCGTGGAGATTGTTTTACTAATTTTAATCCTGAAAGCAATGGTTTTAAAGTTTGGGCTATTTTCCCGATTGTCCTAGACGCCCAACAATAAAGTTCAGGCTTATCGACAATATCTGTTCCTCTTAATATCTTAAGTTCTTCGAGCAAACCACTCTTTAACACTCTAAATTTCAGGGATGACAATCCTCGTTTATAAAATTTCTTTCATGGGATGTGAGTATTGATACCAGTTGCTGCTGACCCCTAACTGCCTTTTGGGGAGTTGGTGGAGAGCCCCCTTCTCGAACCGCTGCCGCCCCTGTGGCGTAGGTATACCCACAGTGCTGTTAGGAAGGCAGTGGCAGGGATTTGACCCAGTGACAGCCAGGATGGGGGCGTGGCACAGAGGGAAATTTGCAGGTGATGGTGTCCCATTGCGTTTGCTGCCCTCAACCTCCCAGCTGGTGGAGATCGCAGTTTGGGAAGGTGCTGTCAAAAGGGGGCTCGGTGGTTTGCTGCAGTGCATCTTGCAGATCGTGCACACTGCCGTTACTGTAGATTGGTGGTGGAATGTGTCCTTGCATCATTCCAGGAGCAGGTAACCAGGGACCAATTATTTCCCCAAATTATCTCTGCGATGCTATTTGCGATTGGCGAGTCGGAAACAGCCAATTGGCTTCTTAAAACAAACCTTTCCTCGCCATGCAGTTACCATGGCAGCAAGCTCCCGTCAGTTATTCACTGGAGACAAAATATTGTAAAAATTGAAGGAGCTTTTTGCCTTGGCAGCTCAATTCCTTGACTTATTTCATTATTTTTGAAGCAGAAGGTTGAGGAAAATAAATGTAAATCAAAGCAGGGCAGTAATCAAGGCAAAATAAATACGAGTGCAGACCAAAGCGGCAACATCAGGGAGAATGTGTTCATGGAAAGGAAATCATTTGAAGGCAGAGTGAGCAGGTTAGGAGGAAGCAGGGACTTTGCTTCAGAATGCTTTCACCTTCAGCTTTGTGCACAAGCTCACAAGTCCCATTCAAGACAACAAAAGCAGCATTCAGACTTGAAAAAGCCAGACTGCATTTATATATTCAGCCGCAGAGGCTGGATTTTTATATTATTTTGTCTGCAGTGAGCGGGGGCTTTGACAAAGAGTCATCCAGACTCGAAATGTTCGTTCTATTCTCTCTCCATGGAAGCTGTCAGACCTGCTGAGATTGTCCAGCATTTTTAACGTTCTTGTTTCAGATTCCACCATCTGTAGTCATTTGCTTTTATCTTTGCATTTGTATGGTGCTTTTCACAATTTTATTCCCTGATGGACGTGTGCGTCACTGGCGAGGCCACCATTATTGTTCCTCGCCCTTCGTTGCCAAGAGAAGGTGGTGGTGAGGCGTCTTCTTCAGCTGCTGCAGTTCATTTGGTGTTTTGACCCCCCCACAGTGCTGTCAGTGAAGGGATTCCAGGGTTTTGGCTCAGCGAGGTTGAGGGAGTGGTAATACAGTTCCAAGTCAGGGTGGCGTTCGGCTTGGTGATCCCATGCCCTTGTCCTTGTGGGTGGCAGAGGTCGTGGGGTTGGAAGGTTCGGTCGAAGGAGCCTTGGTGAGTTGCTTCAGCGTATCTTGTAGATGGCGCACACTGTGCATCAGGGATGGAGGTAATGAAAATTGAAGGTGATGATTGGGGTGCCAAGCAAGGTGCCTGCCTTTTTCCTGGATGGTGTCCAGCTTCTTGTGTTTTGATGGAGCAGGCAAGTGGTGAGTATTCCATCAAACCCCAGTCTTGCGCCTTGTAGATAACGGGCAGACGTTGGGGAGTCAGGGGGTCAGTAACTTTCCACAGAATTCCGAGCCTCTGATCTGTCCTTGTAGCCACAGAATTTATATGGCAAGTCCAGTTCAGTTTCTGGCCAATGACAACCCCAGGATGTTGATAGTGGGGATTCAACAATGGTTATGCCATTGAATGTCAAAGTATGTTGGTGGAATTCTCTCTTGTTGGAGATGGTCATTGCCTGGCACTTGTGTGGTGCTAATGTTAATTGCCACTATTATCTCAAGCTTGAATGTTGTCCAGGTCTTGCTGCATATCGGCAAAATCTTCAAAGTGTCATAAAGTCTTTCACAGCCAATGAAATGCTTTTGGATCAGTAGTCACTGTTGTAACATAGGAAACCTGGCAGACAATTTGACCATTGCCAGCCCCTACAAAGAGCAGAAAAATGATAACTAGATAATCTGGGGCGGAATTCTCTGACACCCCCGCAGGGTCGGGGAATCTCCCGGGGCCGGTGTAAATCCCGCCCCCACCCTGGCTGGAATTCTCCGCCACCTGGGAATCGGCGGGAGTGGGAATCGCGCCCGGCCGATTGGCGTGTCCCCCGCGGCGGTTCTCCGGCCCGCGATGGCCCGAAGTCCTGACGCTGTCAGGCCTCTCCCGCCGATGAACGGGCCCCCGGGGTCCTGGGGGGGGGTCGCGGGCGATCGGATGCCAGGGGGTACCCCCATGGTGGCCTGGCCCGCGATCGTGGCCCACCGATCGGCGGGCGGGCCAGTGCCGTGGGGGTACTCTTTTTCTTCCGCCGCCGCCACGGCCTCCACCATGGCAGAGGCGGAAGAGACCCCCTCCTCCGCACATGCGCCGGTGGTGGCGTCAGCGGGTGCTGACGCTACGGCGCATGCGCGGACTCCCGCTGACCGGCGAAGGCCTTTCGGCCAGCCCCGATGGCGATTAGCATAGCGCCAAAGGCTGTTGGTGCCAGTCGGCGGAGCAGGAGCCACTCCAGCGCGGGCCTAGCCCCTAAAGGAGTTCCGCACCTTTGGGGAGGCCCGACGCCAGAGTGGTTGGCGCCACTCCGCTACGCCGGGACCCCCAGCCCCGTCGGGTAGGGGAGAATTTTGCCCCTGGTTTTTTTTGAGGGTGTTGATTGAGTGACAAATCTTATTCGGAATGCTGGGGGAATTCTGTTTCTTGTCTTCAAATTAGAATTTAACATCTTCCTGAAAAGACTGATAGGGCCATGGATTCAGGTTTCAACAGCAAGGCTGGAATGCAGGGATTTGAGTGCAGCACTGGGGAGGAATGTACCATTAGAAGAATTGAGTGCAGCACTCTGGGGGGGACATGCATTATTCGAGCAATTGAATGTGGAAGGGTCCCTCCTGTTTGTTTCCTCTTTATTCCCTTATTTCCCCTTTCTTTTATATTCTGCTATTCACATTTTGATCCAGGAATGAGTGATGTACCTGTGACTTTGAGTCAGCATATGGCTTCAAGGCAAAGCAGCTTGTAGGTGGCCCTTGCCTTTAAATTCAAACAGAGGATTGCATCAGCAGCAGACATCAGTGATGACCCGCTTTGATGGACTTGGCTAGTAGCTAATGAATTGACTCAAATGTCTGTGTCCTGCCCAGTGGACAGTGCTGATGGGTTCTGGCCCCACTGGTATGTTTATCAGAGTCACAAGGCAGATTTCCTCATTTCACATTCAATTCTGCCAGTTGGATGGAGGAATCTTTCCAACCCACTCCAGGAAAATCCAGTGAATTCTCACCAGTTGGCCACTGTGAGGAGCTTCTATCTCTCTCTCTCTCTCTCTCTTTCTATTTCTTTTTCTCCAGGGAAGTTGTGCAAGTGGAATCCAGAATCTGACAATTCTCTCTGCAAAAAGAGGCTGAAGTGAAGCAGAGACCAGAATCTGATCTCACTCTCTAAGAGCAGATGGATGTGAAGCCAGAGAGGCCTCTCCTGGACAAACTATGAGCAAGATAAACTGCTGAGCTGCAAAGAAGATCTTTACGTTCTGTATTCCAGAGACTTTAATCCACACTCATACTGTGAAGGATGTATACTGAAGGACTCCTATCTGAAGCGAGAATTCTTCTCTTTTCACCTTAATCCTTATTATTTTTTCACCCCTTCCCCACTTCTGTGTTTGTCTGTCTTGTGTGTGTGGATAGAGGGTGGGGCAGGTAATGGGGAGTCAGACACTAGCTCGACATTAAGCAGCTTTGTTTACTGTATATTTCATATTCTTTCTGGTGCTAAATAAACAGCAATCGTATTTCAACTTACAAACCTGGTGACTGTAATTATTGGGCATCCACGGGCCAAAGATTTGGGGGATTTTGATAAGAATTATTGGTAAATTCCATTGCGTTGTGACTCCGGGGCACGTGGGGCTGGAATTGACCACACACTTGCCCAAGGTTGTGTAACAAGCGCGGCACTGCGGGAGGAATGCATCGTTAAGAGGAATTGAGTGCAGCACTGCAGGGGAAATGCATCACAGGGGTTCCATCCATCGGTTGACATGTTTTACACGTGAGGTAAAGAAAAAGTGATTTCCAATTTTTGGAAAACATTCCGGGTCTCAGAAACCGGTGCCGTGTTGACCCAAAGGAACTTCATGTACTCGCTTTGTGATGCAATTTTATTATTTCAATGCGAACCGTGTCAGGGCAATTAGCAAAGCGACCACAGGCAGCTGTGTTCACGTCACGCAGGACAGGACAAGTCCTACTGCTGATAGTTCCTGGGGGGTTTGTGACCTTTAGCTACAGGAAGCTCATTCATTCAAGTGATAACCTTCGTGCGTTGCCCAAAGTCAGGCCGTTGAATCAGAACCTGCCGGTGCTCTACAGAAAGTCGGGTTGCCAATTCTGGATGGGTGAGGATCTTTCACCTCATACTATCCCATTCCTACACATTCCCACCATTGGTCCATCCAGTTGGAAAGGGAACAGAATCTTTTTTTATCCAATCGGATTGATCTTGACTGTTAGTGAAGCAGCTATTCCCCACCTCTCCCCCCCCCCCCCCCCCCCCCCCCCCACCACCACCTCCCCCCGCCAGCCCCAGTCTGCAATATCTTCATAACAAGTGAAAGCATTGAAAGTGAAGGAGCTCTTATCCCCCCTGTGTGTTGGTCACAGCATTGTTCCGGGATTAATTTCCAATTGCTGAAGATTCCTGGATTATTCTGGAGAGTCAACAACCCCTAGCAGGGAGAAGTTGACGATGGGAAAGCAACATATCAACAGGGGACAGCACTGACACATTGGTAAAAAGTGCCTGTTGTACAGTGAGGCCTTTATAAAAGGCAAAGAAACCTTACAGGAAACTGAAGATCCAATTAACGTTCTGTTATGATCAGTGGGGAATTCATTTCTGGAGCTATTTTTACTGGCTATCCCAATTAGACTCACACTTATTAACAACAAGCTTGTGCACAAGGGTACAGAAAGCTGCCACAGCACACGTGACAACGCAGCTGGAAATGGGCCGTCAGGAGGGCAAGGAATACTTACGACCAAGTTAGCACTGTTGCATGACAGCACCACGGCCGCCCTGGGTTCAAATCCCGGCTTGGGTCACTGTCTGTGAGGAGTCTGCACGTTCTCCCTGTGTCTGTGTGGGTTTTCTCCGGGTGCTCCGGTTTCCTCCCACAAGTCCTGAAAGACGTGGGGCGCAATTCTCTGACCCCCACGCTGGGTGGGAGAATCCCGGGGGTGCCGGGCGATTCCCGCCACGCCACCCTGGCACACGCACGCGATTCTCCCACCAACCCCCCGCAAAAAACGGCGTTTGTAGCAGGTGAGCGGCGATTCTCTGGCCCGGATGGGCCGAGAGGCCTGCCCAATACAACGGGTTCACGCCGGCGCCAACCACACCTGGTCGCTGCCGGCGTGAACAGCGCGCGAACGCTGTGTGTGCGGCCTGTGGGGGGGGAGGAGGGAGGATCGAGCACCAGGGGGGGCGCTCAGTAGATGTCTGGCCCGCGATCGGTGCCCACCAATCGGCAGGCCAGCGTCTCTAAAGGACGCACTCTTTTCCTCCACCGCCCTGCAAGTTCAATCCTCCATGTCTTGCGGGGCGCTCCCGGGGAGGACGGCAACCGCGCATGCGCGGGTGATGTCATTTACGCGGTGCCGCTCCTAGCCCCCTCGGGGCTGGGAGAATAGGGGGCGAGGAGCGGCCTCCGACGCCGGAGTGAAACTCGACGGAGTTAACGACGGCGTCGGGACTTAGTCTCCCGTTGGGAGAATCCCGCCCCTGCTGTGAGATGGATTGGACATTCTGAATTCTCCCTCTGTGTACCCGTACAGGTGCCGGAATGTGGCGACTAGGGGATTTTCACAGTAACTTCATTGCAGTGTTAATGTGAGCCTACTTGTGACACGAATAAAGATTACGATTATGATGATTAAAACCAACCTCCTTGGCCAACATTCTGGTTCCCTGTCCAAATATCAAATTTTCTGGCTCGGTGTCAAATTGTGCTCCGCTCTTGCTGCTGTTCCCACCCCCAACCTGCCTGTGTGTGTTGGCTTCTTCCTCGCTGCCCCTGCACATGCTTCCCATCATTCATGCCAGCCTCAATATATCTTTGCGTAAGCTGCCTTTCTTCCAACAGTCAAACATTACTGGTGGCTCAGTCTCCTGTAATGTGCTTTCAGAACAGGAATTGGTTTCAGAGACTGAGCTAGCTGGGTCATCCAACTTGATTTCAGACTCAGTATATTGGAGAGATGGTCTCTTTGTTGTGTTTGATGGGACAATATAATTTGCGATGTTCATGATAGTTGAGTCGGAATAACGGTGGGTGTGTTTCTGCTCTCACTATCTGTTTCTACCTGACGAATATAGTCACCATTTCAACGTAGTCCAGTCACCTCCATTCAGCGGTCATCCATTTCTTTGCCCTCACCACCTGAGGCCAGACACCCCCATTAATGCAGCACCGAAGCCAAAGAGCCTCATGTTCAATATCCAGTCTGCACTGTCATTATCTCAGTCAAGGCAACTGTTGCAATTCTCCAGTCTGGGAGAGATAAAAGTGGAGAACAAGAGAGGAGGTATAAACCCGGGCAGATTACCCTTCCTGTTCACAACCAAGTACATTCAAAGAATTCTGTAGACGAGAAGGAGCCCATTTGGCCCAGTGTGTTAAGTGTCGGCTGTGGTACAGTGTGTAGGACTCCCGCCTCAACTTCATGAAGGTCCGGGATTCAAGTCCCACATGAGTGCAAAACATTACAGCTAAAACTCCCATCCCATATTGCAGGAGTGCATCAGTGTGGGTGGTGTTGGGCGGGATTCCCCGTTTCTGAGACTAAGTGTTGATGCTGGTGCAGAATTTGTAGAGTTCCACAACAGCAAAGCTGGTGCCGCACCTGGACTGTTTCAGTAACTGTGGAGGGGTTTGTGCCAGCGCTACGTGGAACACAATCGATTCCAATGGAAAACGGTGTGGGATTCGCCGGGTCCGTGATTGACACTCAGGAGGCTGACAAGCTGCAACCGCACATAAACATTACAATCGCCACACGCAATGATCCCAGCTGGTTGTGCTGGAGCACACCCACAACTGATGGGTCGGCTAAGGCCAGAGGGCACCTGGGGGATGGCCTGGGGGGGGCGGGTGGACCTATAGGACCCGTGGCCCTATGTTCACAGTGGGCTGTCAGCGGTGTGTGCAACTACATGGCTGCCTTTCCAGCTGTGGCAAGGGTGTTTCGTGCCCGTTTACCTCGACCCCACAGCCCACCTCCTGGCTAGCCCCCGCTAACCCCCCCCCCCCCGACCCTGGCAGAAGCCCCCCTCGACCAGCGGCATGACTGTCAGCAAAATATGGCAATGTCGGACACTTTCCATTCCCCTCTCTCTCCCTCAGCAACCATGACGCCCGTTTCATGATTTGTAAAAGCACATGTGAACAGTGTCATAATATACACACAGGTATATGATGGAGTGCAGACAGGCAGTGATTGACACACAGGATGACCAGTGAACACATAGAACACAGCAGCCAATCACCAGACAGGACACGGCCACTATAAAGCCAGACGGCACTAGTTTTCCCGCTCTCTCGGGATCCAGCCTCTGAGACAGTCAGAGCTCGTGAGCAGCAACACGTAAATCCACCATGTGGTAGTAAGATAGTCTGGTCAGGTTAGCCTCAGGTCTCCAGTCAAGTCAGCATAGTGTCAACCCACAGTTAAAGTATGTATGATAGTTAAGAGTTCAATAAAATTGAGTTGCATTTCTTCAAGTGTTGGAAGCCTGTCTCTCTCACTACTGCAGTAAACGCAGTCCTCGCAGACCCAGCTTACCCAACACATCAAACAGCGCTAATGATATGCAAATGGTTTACTGTACGTGCGTACTGAACCGCATTGACGCCACTGTCAAGGTGACGAAGAATTGCGATTTGGCGTCAAATCAAATTTTGCCATCGGAACCTATTCTTCACCAAATCTCGTTTCCCGATTTTGGCGTCAGCCAATGGAGATTCGCGCCCGAGGTGTTTAACCGAGGCTCTTTCTGCCCTCTCTTGCAAGGAGATCTAATTTTGGTGCCTTGGCCAACATTTATCCCTCGAGAAACATCATAAAAACAGATTATCTGGTCATTATTACATTATTCCTGTGTTTGTGGAAGGTTCTGTAAACATGTCCAGTGTTTGTGAAATGTTCTGTAAACATGTCCAGTGTTTGTGAAATGTTCTGTAAACATGTCCTGTGTTTGTGAAAGGTTTTATAAACATGTCCAGTGTTTGTGAAATGTTCTGTAAACATGTCCAGTGTTTGTGAAATGTTCTGTAAACATGTCCAGTGTTTGTGAAATGTTCTGTAAACATGTCCAGTGTTTGTGAAATGTTCTGTAAACATGTCCAGTGTTTGTGAAATGTTCTGTAAACATGTCCAGTGTTTGTGAAATGTTCTGCAAACATGTCCAGCGTTTGTGAAATGTTCTGTAAACATGTCCAGTGTTTGTGAAATGTTCTGTAAACATGTCCAGTGTTTGTGAAATGTTCTGCAAACATGCCCTGTCTTTGTGAAAGGTTTTATAAACATGTCCAGTGTTTGTGAAAGGTTCTGTAAACATGTCCTGTGTTTGTGAAAGGTTCTGTAAACATGTCCTGTGTTTGTGAAACGTTCTATTAACTTGTCCTGTGTTTGTGAAAGGTTCTGTAAACATGTCCTGTGTTTGTGAAAGGTTCTGTAAACATGTCCTGTGTTTGTGAAAGGTTCTGTAAACATGTCCTGTGTTTGTGAAAGGTTCTGTAAACATGTCCTGTGTTTGTGAAAGGTTCTGTAAACATGTCCTGTGTTTGTGAAAGGTTCTTTAAACATGTCCTGTTTTGGAGCGATCCAAAACAAATTCAGTTGTTCTGCTCTCAGTCCACGGGCTGGATTCTCTGTTTTGGGGACTATGTCCCCACGCCGGTTTCAAAACTGTGGACTTTCACACCAGAAAAACTGCCGTGAAAGGGCCACATATTCCTAGCCCTGCAGGGGGCTAGCAGGGACCCGGAGTAACACCAGCAGCTTTTGCTGCAGATACAGGACCCCGCCCTTCCGGGTCGGAGGCTGCGCATGCGCCCGGCGACGGGCTCCCGCGGCCGCGCCGTGCTCCATGGCAGACTCAGCACACCATATACGGCACGCCATATTATATCCGAGCTGTCGGGACTTCGGCCGCTCGGTGGCGGAGAATGGCGGAGCGGGCCTCCAGCAATGGTCCCAGGTAGGTGCGATGCTGCTATAGTGGCCGGTAATTCTGGGTTGTGATGTGCCAAGGGGTTAAAAGTTTTTAATCCTTTCAAAAGCTTTTTGCTGGCCCATATTCCAGCATCACTGTTGACCCTGTCTCAGCAACTGGCTCAAGAGCTCATTAACCATCGTTAAATTTGATAGGAACTTGTCTACTTAGTTGAGGAATCTTTGAAGCACAGTTATACTTCTGGGTTGGGGAAATTCTCTAATTATTGGGGCGGTATGGTAGCACAGTGGTTAACACTGCTGCCTTACAGCGCCAGGGACCCGGGTTCAATTCCAGCCTTGGGTGACTGCTTTGTGGAGTTTGCACTTTCTCCCCGTGTCTGCGTAGGTTTCCTCCGAATCCTCCGGTTTCCTCCCACACTCCAAAGATGTGCAGGTTAGGTGGATTGGCCATGATAAATTGCTCCTCAGTGTCCAAAGATGTGTACATTAGGTGGGGTTATGAGGCTACGTGGATAGGGCAAGGGAGTGGGACTAGGTGGGCCGAATGGCCTCCTTCTGCACTGTCGGAATTCTATGATTCCAACTCATGATTACTTTTGCTTTTTGTGAATCCGTCATGATTCCAGTGACTTGCACTATGACAAACTCACATTTTTCATCCAATGTTATGCCTGCACCCACTAGGATATTCAGGACCGTTCTGACCCTGCGATCATGCTTTTCTCTCGAGTAACAGTATATCATTCACATGACATATTACTCCTGTTTCTTCTGGATTGTGAGAGATTGTCCTCTGGAAAATTCCTGGAGTGGACGCTATTCCAAAGGGAAACATCCTGAAACAACAACAACTGAATCACATTATAACCGTGGTCAGCACAATGCATTCTATGTCCAGAGGCAGCTGCTAAAATCCATTGATCGCATCAGATTTTGCAAATAAAGCCCCCTTGGCTAGTTCGAAATCTCTCATTCACTGAGACCATTGGTTGGATCTCATGTTCCATTCATTTATTTACTTGAGTTAAACCAATGCAGATTCCTTTAAAACCTTTTGGCTTAACCATAACCATTCCTGAACACCATTTGCTGGCATAGTGGTCAATGATAGCGGACGCTTGCTACTGCAGCTCTTCAATCTCACTCTTGGTTTTGTCCAAGAATGGGTCAGGGACCTTGTTCAGTGTAAAGAAACAAATTGGTTTAACATCAGCTCGTAGGGTGATTATAGTACTCGGCCTTTAACTTCCATGTAAACGGTTTTGGAAATTCATTTTCAAACGCATTTCTGTAGTTCTCATCAGCAACTTCATCCACTTTATAGATTCAATTCAGTCTCAAGCATGCCTTTCTGCTTAGTAGAGACCACTCTTGATTTTAAATGGCATGGAGAGGTTTAAGGATTTCTTGGTCTTTCATCTTCAGCTTTGCCATGAGATTTTAAAGTTTCACTTTTAAAGTTGTCCAGCCTGTAACTTGTGGTTTGATGGGTGAAGGTTGCAATGTAATCCGTTTGAGCCATTTGACTTTATCTGATAAAGCAGAAACCCCTGCTCCTGTGTCTAGTTTAAAATCTGTGGGAATCCATCACTTCAAGTTTAATACTCTGCTACTTGTTTTACCCCTATCCCCAGAAAGGTTAGTTCCTCAGCTTGTGGTTTATTCCTTTCTTGTGTGTGGTTCTGCTTTCAAATTTCCTCCTTCTTTTTACAGGTTATCAGCGTTTTTGAGCGACCGACAGTTTTGACGTGGTCTATTTTGCCACAGTTAGGGCACTGTGCCGAGTCCCCTGCTGCTGGTTTTGCTCGCTTGTGCTGTGCCAAACGGCACACCTGCCACACCGAAGACATGATGGGAGCCAGTCTGGGAAGAGAGCAGTGAAGTAAGGAACTAATTAACATTAACTGGTACAGACGGGCTGAGGAGGAGGGCTGACATGGGAATTAATAGCATGGTTCTGTGTAACCTCCTCAAGCCACAGCACAGATCAACTCACGAGTATTTGTTTTGATGCTGTTCCCAGCGGGGTGGTGTAGATGGCTTTAAGCTTGAGGTAGGGGGCAGGGTCGATAGTGCCAACGCCGTTGCTGGCATGTACAAGTTGAGAGAGACTCGAAGGAAACGGAAAGTGGGCAAGAAGCCTGTTTGCCCCACCTCAGTCGGATGGAGATTGCCATTCCAATCAAGGGCCAAGATCAGGAATTCAGTTGCACGGGTGATTTGCTAACTAAAGGAGACCTAAAGCAATACCTTTTCATCTCTCCGTCACCTGCTCCACTTTGAATCTATCCAGTCATAACCAGTGAATTGACTGCCCCACAGTTTCTCTTCCTGCTCCTGCACTGTCACCTCTGGAGTCCCCCAAGGATCCATCCTACCGACCCCGATCCCAATTTTTCGATTTTCCGCCGTTACGGGGGGCGAAGGTTCCAGACCAACAAATACCCTAATATCTCGAGGTGTGTTTAATGTTGCATTTTGCTTGATAAAACCCCTATGAAGCTTTCGGGACATTTTATTATGTGAAAAGGTGCTGGACAGATGCAAGTTTGTTTCCTCAATGATGTCCCCTCAAGGAGTTATGACTTTAGCCAGAAATATCAATAGGGAAAGCTCACTGTGGACGGTAACCTTAGCAACAATTAGTTTATTCCTATTCTAAATGACAGAAATACAGCCACCCCCACTGCCTAGTTGGTCTTGACGTGATTAATCCACTGTAAGCAGGCATGGTGAAGCCACTTAAAACTGCTGCAATCCCTGGGGGCCTCAACAATCACTAAATTACCAATTAGCGCCGGATACATTTCCACTCAGTTCTTGTCCTTGTCCCGAGAATGTAAGAATCTCCCAATGAAGTGAATCACGGCAATGCACAAATAGCAGCAGTGACGCTTCCTGGAATCCTCAGAGGGGATAGCTATTGAACTCTGCCCCCCAGTTAATGTTGCACCAGGGTTAACAAGGTGTGAAGAACTGTTTTCAATAATTGCTGTGCTTAATATGCTGTAAGTGGCACCTTTGCACTGGGTTCTTATGGTAATGACAAATGGTTAACATTATTTGTCTAACATAGGTGGTTGCCTGTGATAGGTCTGGACGGGGTAAGTGATGAGGACCAGGGTCCAATTAGCATTCAGTCAAGCTGTTACCTCACCTGATAAAAGGGGCCGTCAGCCACTGAAGTTCAGGTGTGACAGGCTTATTCCCGAACCCCCCTGGCAGGTACAATAAACTCAAGGACCTATACTACATCCATCCTGGAAGTCATTTTTTCTCCTCCCCTCCCCCCCAGCTGATTACAATCAGGGATTCCTGAAATTCCGGAATTTGTGAGGCTGCAAAGCCAGGAATTTGGGGATTGGAATGGTCAGGATTGAGGGTAACTGAGCACACAGGGTTTCAGTCCTGCCTGCACCTGGTTGCAGAGTACTTGGTGTCAAAGGTGTGCTTCAGTCGTCTTGCTGACTGAGCCAGACATTTGTGAGTTCAAGATCCACTCCAAAGGCTGAGCACAACATGTGGATCCATGATGCCCCAATGTGCTGTCTTCCAGCTCAAAACAATAAACTGCGTCTCAGGCTATCTCCGAGGTGGGTCGCAAGGCAATATTTGGAGAAGACAGGTAGCACAAGTCTGTAGCACTGTGCCAGGATCCCAGGTTTGATTCCCCGCTGGGTCACTGTCTGTGCGGAGTCTGCACATTCTCCCCGTGTCTGCGTGGGTTTCCTCCGGGGGCTCCAGTTTCCTCCCACAGTCCAAAGACATGCAGGTTAGGTGAATTGGCCATGATAAATTACCCTTAGTGACCACAAAAGATTGGGAGGGGTTATTGGGTTATGGGGATAGGGTGGAAGTGAGGGCTTAAATGGGTCGGTGCAGACTTGATGGGCCGAATGGCCTCCTTCTACACTGTATGTTCTGTGATTTTAAAATCAAGACTGGGAGCCAAAGCAACATTTATCCCTCAGTCTCGTCACTGTTATTCTAACCTTGCTAGTTGAATCTTAGGATCTCGACAGTGCAGAAGGAGACCATTCAGCCCATCAAGTCTGCACCGGCCCTTGGAAAGAGCACCCTTATCCTTGTAACCCAGCAACGGCCCTATCCTTGTAACCCAGCAACCCCACCTAACCTTTTGGACATTAAGGGGCAATTTAGCATAGCCAATCCACCTCACCTGCAGATCTTTAGACACTATGGGGCAATTTAGCGTGGCCAATCCACCCAACCTGCCCATCTTTGGACAGTGGGAAGGAACACACACAGACGAGGGGAGAACGTGCAAACTCCACACAGACAGTCACCCGAGGCTGGCAATTGAACGTGGGTCCCTGGTGCTGCGAGGCAGCAGTGCTAACCACTGTGCCATATTTCTTGCATTGACACGGGATTTTCTGGCTGTTGGCAATGACCCCCCCTGGCAGTGGAGGGTGCCAACAATGAGAAAACACGTTGACAACGGCGGGACCGCAAGATCCGACCCTCAGCCAATGGCAGGTCGCCTCCTCAACCACATGCTTGTGGGGGGGGGGGGTTTGTCAGAAAACCCCACCCAGTGACAAAATGTCCCAAAGCTGGCTGTAAAGTGTTTTGGGATAAGATCGCAACAGGAATTGTCTACGTTAGTTGCTGTTGAAAAATATTATTCTGGGCCATTTGCTTTGACTAAGTCATCCTTTCCCCCAAAGTACAACTCTTTCCTGCGATGAAGAAAATCCACTCTGAGATTTTGTACTGCACATGAAATACAATTGTACAACCCTTAATTAACTCCATCCTTCTTAACGTTTGTCAGTGAATCCCTGGCGAAGGATCATAAATAGACTTCCTCTCTGCCCAGATGTGTCATTAAAATATGCTTTTTCTCCCTCTCTGCAGAGGTTGATATATGACAGGGGATGTTCGTGATTATTTTCCGCGTAGATTTTGAGGATTGTCCAAGAAATGGAAGTTACTCAAATACCTGTCAGCTGATATAACTCATAACACTAGGTTAGGAGATTGAGGCCTACTCCAGGGGTTGAACATATAATCTTGATCGGGTACAGTATAGTCTGGTGGATGTGTTACTGAAATAATAATCCAGAGAGCAAGAGTTCAATTCCCACAAAAGTCGTTCAAATATACTTGAAAATGAAGCTGGAAATAAAAAGCTCGTATCAGTAAAAAGGATCATGAAGCTGTCAAATTATTGTTTTAAAAAAAAATTAACTGGTTCATTGAAGTCCTTTTGGGAGGGTAATCTGCTGTCCTTGTCGACACTGGCCTATACGTGACAGCAATCACACACCTATATGGATAACTCTTAACGGGACCCCTGTCTTCTAACCTGTCAGACTTCTGTCTGCTTTTTTTTCTCATTCCACCCTTTCTCTGCCTCTGCACTTGTTTGAAACCTGTTACCTTCTCTAACTTGGTTCCACTCCCAACGAAAGGTCATTACCCCGACACGTTGATTCTGTTCCTCTCTCAACAGATGCTGCCTGACCATCTGGGTCAAGTTTTGTGGTCCGTCCCCCCCCCCCCCCCCCCCCCCCCTCCCCCCCCCAGTGAGTTTGAAGTTGGGAGAGGGGCCTCTTAAGATGCAGCCCGTGGTCTGCCTACCACCTGTCCACCCGCCCCGATCTGCCTCTCATTTTACTGGAGTGGGGGATGTAGGCACTGGACAGCCGACCTCCCCTGGAGCCTCTCTCCTCGTTACTATTTTGCACAGGGCAGGTAAGGATGATGTGGGAACTTTTACTCAATGAGCTGCTATCGGCCAAGAGGGAACGGCAACTGGTATGTTGACCTTTATTGCAAGGTGTTTGGAGGACAGGAGTAAATACGTCTTTCTGCAGTTGTAGGTTTTTTTCTGCAGGGTTTTGGTGAGACTGCATTTGGCGCGCACTGTGTGCAGTTTCTGTCTCCATGTTTAAGGAAGGATATACTTGCATTGGAGACTTTCAGCAAGGTTCACTAGTATTTTTGTTACTCATTCATGGGATGTGGGTATCATGTGTATCATTAGACTTTTAATTCCAGATTTTTGTTGAATTCAAATTGCACCATATGCCATGGTGGGATTCAAACCGGGCCCCCCAGAGCTAAGTGCTTTCAATTCCTCTTATTCACAGCAGAAAGCACTTAGTTGCTTTTGGAGTGGTGAGTAGCTGTCAATTCGAACAGGAGTGTGCATAAACATTGTAGTTAGCAGCAAAGCCGGACAATGGAGATGCATTTAAGTGTGATAGATAAACAATACACCAAGTGACCAGAGGGGAGGCCATATTGGGACCAGAGGGGAGGCCATATTGGGACCAGAGGGGAGGCCATATTGGATTTAGTACTTGGTAATGAACCAGGGCAGGTGATAGATTTGTTAGTGGGGGAGCATTTTGGAGGTAGTGACCACAATTCTGTGACTTTCACTTTAGTTATGGAGAGGGATAGGTGCGTGCAACAGGGCAAGGTTTATAATTGGGGGAAGGGTAAATACAATGCTGTCAGACAAGAATTTAAGTGTAGAAGTTGGGAACATAGGCTGTCAGGGAAGGACACAAGTGAAATGTGGAACTTGTTCAAGGAACAGGTACTGCGTGTCTTTGATATGTATGTCCCTGTCAGGCAGGGAAGAGATGGTCGAGTGAGGGAACCATGGTTGACAAGAGAGGTTGAATGTCTTGTTAAGAGGAAGAAGGAGACTTATGTAAGGCTGAAGAAACAAGGTTCAGACATGGCGCTGGAGGGATACAAGATAGCCAGAAGGGAACTGAAGAAAGGGATTAGGAGAGCTAAGAGAGGGCATGAAAAATCTTTGGCAGGTAGGATCAAGGAAAACCCCAAGGCCTTTTACACATATGTGAGAAATATGAGAATGACTAGAGCGAGGGTAGGTCCAATCAAGGACAGTAGCGGGAGATTGTGTATTGAGTCTGATGAGATAGGAGAGGTCTTGAACGAGTACTTTTCTTCAGTATTTACAAACGAGAGGGGCCATATTGTTGGAGAGGACAGTGTGAAACAGACTGATAAGCTCGAGGAGATACTTGTCAGGAAGGAAGATGTGTAACTTGAGGATAGACAAGTCCCCCGGGCCTGACGGGATATATCCAAGGATATGGGAAGCAAGAAATGAAATTGCAGAGCCGTTGGCAATTATCTTTTCGTCCTCGCTGTCAACAGGGGTGGTACCAGAGGATTGGAGAGTGGCGAATGTCGTGCCCCTGTTTAAAAAAGGGAATAGGGATAACCCTGGGAATTACAGGCCAGTTAGTCTTACTTCGGTGGTAGGCAAAGTAATGGAAAGGGTACTGAGGGATAGGATTTCTGAGCATCTGGAAAGGAACTGCTTGATTAGGGATAGTCAGCACGGATTTGTGAGGGGTAGGTCTTGCCTTACAAGTCTTATTGACTTCTTTGAGGAGGTGACCAAGCATGTGGATGAAGGTAAAGCAGTGGATGTAGTGTACATGGATTTTAGTAAGGCATTTGATAAGGTTCCCCATTGTAGGCTTGTGCAGAAAGTAAGGAGGCATGGGATAGTGGGAAATTTGGCCAGTTGGATAACAAACTGGCTAACCGATAGAAGACAGAGAGTGGTGGTGGATGGCAAATATTCAACCTGGAGCCCAGTTATCAGTGGTGTACCGCAGGGATCAGTTCTGGGTCCTCTGCTGTTTGTGATTTTCATTAACGACTTGGATGAGGGAGTTGAAGGGTGGGTCAGTAAATTTGCAGATGATACGAAGATTGGTGGAGTTGTGGATAGTGAGGAGGGCTGTTGTCGGCTTCAAAGAGACATAGATAGAATGCAGAGCTGGGCTGAGAAGTGGCAGATGGAGTTTAACCCTGACAAGTGTGAGGTTGTCCATTTTGGAAGGACAAATATGAATGCGGAATACAGGGTTAACGGTAGGGTTCATGGCAATGTGGAGGAGCAAAGAGATCTTGGGGTCTACGTTCATAGATCTTTGAAAGTTGCCACTCAAGTGGATAGAGCTGTGAAGAAGGCCTATGGTATGCTAGCGTTCATTAGCAGAGGGATTGAATTTAAGAGCCGTGAGGTGATGATGCAGCTGTACAAAACCTTGGTCAGGCCACATTTGGAGTACTGTGTGCAGTTCTGGTCGCCTCATTGTAGGAAGGATGTGGAAGCTTTGGAAAAGGTGCAAAGGAGATTTACCAGGATGTTGCCTGGAATGGAGAGTAGGTCATATGAGGAAAGGTTGAGGGTGCTAGGCCTTTTCTCATTAGAACGGAGAAGGATGAGGGGCGACTTGATAGAGGTTTATGAGATGATTAGGGGAATAGATAGAGTAGATAGTCAGAGACTTTTTCCCCGGGTGGAACACACCATTACAAGAGGACATAAATTTAAGATAAATGGTGGAAGATATAGAGGGGATGTCAGAGGTAGGTTCTTTACCCAGAGAGTAGTGGGGGCATGGAATGCACTGCCTGTGGAAGTAGTTGAGTCAGAAACGTTAGGGACCTTCAAGCGGCTATTGGATAGGTACATGGATTAGGGTAGAATAATGGAGTGTAGGTTAACTTCTTAAGGGCAGCACGGTAGCATTGTGGATAGCACAATTGCTTCACAGCTCCAGGGTCCCAAGTTCGATTTCCGACTTGGGTCAGCTGTCTGTGCGGAGTCTGCACATCCTCCCCGTGTCTGCGTGGGTTTCCTCCGGGTGCTCCGGTTTCCTCCCACAGTCCAAAGATGTGCAGGTTGGGTGGATTGGCCATGAAAAATTGTCCAAAATCCTTTGATTAACCTAGGACAAAAGTTCGGCGCAACATCGTGGGCCGAAGGGCCTGTTCTGTGCTGTATTTCTCTATCTCTATCTATCACCTGTCTCTGGAATAATAAAACTGTCAATCATTGGCTAGTTTAATGTATTGCTGTGTGAAATTGAATGGGAGCTTTGCATTTCAAAGGCTGTTTAGGGGAATGGAGACACTTTCAAATGTACTTGGCTTTCGAGGAAGCGTTTGATACTTGTAACAGCTGCTGCATTAAAAAACCTTTTCTGAAGCAGCAGATGTTAGGGAAGGGAAAATTCAGTGATCTTTCTCTGAACTGCCTACATCTTCAGCTTCGGCAAGATGGCTGATGGGGTCTTTGATGGGGTTAACTGATGGGGGTACCTGATGGGGGTCTCTGACGGGGGTATCTGATGGGGTACCTGATGGGGGTACCTGATGGGGGTCTCTGATGGGGGTATATGGTGGGGGTACCTGATGGGGGTCTCTGATGGGGGTACCTGATGGGGGTAACTGATGGGGGTACCTGATGGGGGTCTCTGATGGGGGTATCTGATGGGGTACCTGATGGGGGTACCTGATGGGGGTCTCTGATGGGGGTATATGGTGGGGGTACCTGATGGGGGTCTCTGATGGGGGTCTCTGATGGGGGTATCTGATGGGGGTACCTGATGGGGGTCTCTGATGGGGGTCTCTGATGGGGGTCTCTGATGGGGGTATCTGATGGGGGTACCTGATGGGAGTCTCTGATGGGGGTATCTGATGGGGGTCTCTGACGGGGGTCTGATGGGGGTATCTGTTGGGGGTCTCTGATGGGGGTATCTGATGGGGGTCTCTGATGGGGGTATCTGAAGGGGTACCTGATGGGGTACCTGATGGGGGTCTCTGATGGGGGGTAGCTGATGGGGGTAACTGATGGGGGTAACTGATGGGGGTCACTGATGGGGTCTCTGATGGGGGTATCTGATGGGGGTACCTGATAGGGTCTCTGATGGGGGTCTCTGATGGGGGTATCTGATGGGGGTACCTGATGGGGGTCTCTGATGGGGGTATCTGATGGGAGTCTCTGAAGGGGGTCTCTGATGGGGGTACCTGATGGGGGTATCTGATGGGGTACCTGATGGGGGTCTCTGATGGGAGTATCTGATGGGGGTCTCTGATGGGGGTCTCTGATGGGGGTAACTGATGGGGGTACCTGATGGGGTACCTGATGGGGGTCTCTGATGGGGGTCTCTGATGGGGGTCTCTGATGGGGGTAACTGATGGGGTACCTGATGGGGGTCTCTGATGGGGGTATCTGATGGGGGTCTCTGATGGGGGTAACTGATGGGGGTACCTGATGGGGTACCTGATGGGGGTCTCTGATGGGGGTCTCTGATGGGGGTCTCTGATGGGGGTAACTGATGGGGTACCTGATGGGGGTCTCTGATGGGGGTATCTGATGGGAGTGACTGATGGGGGTATCTGATGGGGGTATATGGTGGGGGTACCTGATGGGGGTACCTGATGGGGGTCTCTGATGGGGGTACCTGATGGGGGTCTCTGATGGGGGTCTCTGATGGGGGTCTTTGATGGGGGTACCTGATGGGGGTCTCTGATGGGGGTATCTGATGGGAGTGACTGATGGGGGTATCTGATGGGGGTCTCTGATGGGGGTATCTGATGGGGGTCTCTGATGGGGGTACCTGATGGGGGTTTCTGATGGGGGTCTCTGATGGGGGTCTCTGATCTGATGGGGGTCTCTGATGGGGGTATCTGATCGGGGATGTTGGGAGGGGGTCGTTGAAAGGGGCCAATGGGGGAGGGGGTCAGGTCACCCTCCTACATGCATGCTGTGAGGGGGTGACCTGTTATTCCCGTGGTGGAGGGGTAGATGCCCCTACTTGTCAGAGGAGGGAGGGGTGGCAGGATTTACATTGTTTGTAGGAGGTTGCCTCCTGATGGATTTGGCGGGGGGGGGGGGGGGGGGGGGGGGGGGGGCACCTCAGTTACCGCAGTTACTCTCTTGACCCACAGCAGTGCGCTGCTTGATCAAACTTGCACCCAATTCCACCGACTGGATTTGCCACAGTGGGGATCGGTGCATATTGAGGGTTTGGTGAATCGGGCTTCAAATTGAAATGGATGCAGGTCACTGAATTTCATTCCAACGCTGGTCCGGGGCAGGTAGCGCACTGAGGCCGCTGCATCGCAAGGGCGCCAGAGCCATCTTATTGGGATCACTCCATTCTCCGCCGTTCGGGAATCACGGCATCGGAAAATGGAGAATCCACCTGATCATGTGCATTTTATGGCACTTTAATGTGATGTACATTTGAAGACACTTCACAGAACCAAAAACAGCTGTTGATCAGGTGTAGAAGAGTTAGGGGAAAGGACAGGGTGTCAAGTTGAAGAAAGAGATTTTGTAGAGGTCTTGAAAAGGGAAAAAGGAGGAAAAAAATATGGGACCAAAATAGTTGATGATTCTAGTACCAAAGATGGAGCAGATGGAGAGGGATAGAAAGATGGTCACGATTGGGGGATTAGAAGGTGAGAATGCTATGTAGGGGATGAGAATGGGATTCTTGATGGGAAAGACATAAGGCTTTAGCAAGAATGGGGCTTGGGTAAGGTAGGTGATAAGATAGAAGTGGGGTTGAAAAAATAGTTAAGCTAATAAACTTGCTAGTAATATGGACTTCCCAAAGATTTTTAAAAAAAATTTAGAATATCCAATTCATTTTTTCCAATGAAGGGGCACATTTTTTGGGTTGTGGGGGCGAAACCTACGCAAACACGGGGAGAATGTGCGAACTCCACACAGATAGTGACCCAGAGCTGGGAATCGAACCTGGAACCTCGGCGCTGTGAAGGACTTCCCAAAGATAAGAAAATAATTTGCTTGTGTACAGTAGGAATCTGTAACAATATCACACTGATATTCACTGTTGCACGGTCAAAACAAATTTCTGCAAATAATACAGCATTCCAACAATCTAGCAGAAACTGTGTGGTGACATCTTCGGAGTGCTAAAGAAGATTTTTGTTTGCTTGTTTTTTTCCGAAATATGATCTGAAGGAAGAAAATTTGCTCAGAGACTCCAAGCAGAAGAATTATTTCCAAACGCACTTAGTGTTGAAGTATGTATTATTGTGGGCAGAACAGTTCAAAGAACCTACTCCTCTGAAAGAGGCTCTTCTGTACTACAAATGAAGATGAATGCATCGCTTTCCAACACACACTAACAAGCTTCAACCAAAGGGAACCATGTCATTTTAAAATGCCAGTACATTGAGTGGGCATTAATTCTTCTTGTGGGTCTCCCGCCATTTATTAATTAAGATCTATGTCCAGCCATTCCGTTGTCTCTTCAACAGAATAGAGGCTTCCCTATTAAAAAGATATCAGAGGAAACTGTTCACAATTTTTGTGGCCGGGGGTGGTGTGGGTGTGGGTGTGGGGGGGGGGGTGTCTCTCAGGGAGCATAAAGCTCTCACAGCTTATTAAGAGCTGAAATTTGAAATAAAAGATGAGCCAATCCCTAATCATAATTGGATATGAATAACAACATCCTCCTACACCTTTATAGTGTTTCTGAATCATTATATTTGTGTCAGAGGAGCCATAGGTTTGAAGGGTTAGATTAATAGACTAATAATGCTTTTCGTTGGCATTAGTCCATCGATTCACTTCTATGTAAAGTCTAAATTTCACACATTTAATGCCCAAATTAGGGTATATTTTGTTGAATGTCTCTCAGTCCTTCATTCTTCCATCTTTTCATCCCTTTATCCTTTTATCTTATCATTCTTCTACCCAGCCCTCCATTTCTCCATCCCTCCATCTTTCTTCTCTCTATCAGTCCACCCCTCGAGCTCTCCACCCATCCATCCATCCATCCGTCCATCCGTCCGTCCATCCATCCATCCATCCATCCATCCACCTATCCATCCATCCACCCATCCATCCACCCGTCCATCCGTCCGTCTGTCCGTCCGTCCATCCATCCATCCATCCATCCATCCATCCGTGAGTTCTGATATAAGAAGCTACCCGCTGCAAAAAGATGAACAGTACGTATCAAATGAATTCCTCTCTAACCTCGTCACCTCTTTTCCCTGCTTTAGGCTGCTTCTTAAAATCTGCCACATTGACCACCTGTTCTAGTGTCCCTTTTTGTCAAATTGTTTTGCTATATATTCATGGAGGTGATATCAATGCAAGTTTTTGTTGAATGGGCAACCTGCACAGTTTAATTTAGTCACAGCATGCGCAGAGTTTAAAAGAGCGGAGAGCACATTGCTTTCCGTTTGTTTTAATGTCTCGTGTTCTGAGCTCCAGGTGTGAATAATGCGAGTCTTCAATGTGTCTTTCTTAATTCTTGGTGATCTGCGGTCCTCATTCTCAACGACCGTCACCACTTTCTTTTTTATTTTGTTTTTTTTGTGTGTTACAGCGAAACCTTGGGGCAAGAGTCAACCAGGGATAATGAAGGGGAAATCAGCTTTCACCAATTTTTTGGAGTTCTTTGAAAGAGTCAGGGCTGTGGATGAAGGTGCTTGTACTTGGATTTCCAGAAGCCATTTGATAAGATGCCACATCAAAGGTTATTGCGGAAAATAATATTAAGAAGGTAACATATTGGGATGGATAGAATGCCGACGAGCTAACTGGAAATCGAAGATAGCCATAAATGGGTCTTTTTCTGGTTGGCTGGATGGAATGAGTGTGCCACAGGGATTAGTTCTGGGGTCTCAAATTTTACCATTTATATAAATAACTTGGATGAAGGGATCAAAGGTATGGTTGCTAAATTTGCTGATAATACAAAGTCGTTTGAAAAGTAAATTGCAGGGCAGCACGGTGGCACAGTGGATAGCACTGCTGCCTCACGGCGCCGAGGTCCCAGGTTAGATCCCGGCTCTGTGTGGAGTTTGCCCATTCTCCCCGTGTTTGTGTGGGTTTCTCCCCCACTACCCAAAGATGTGCAGGGTAGGTGGATTGGCCGCGCTAAATTGCCCCTTAATTGGAAAAAATGAATTGGGTACTCGAAATCTATTTTTAAAAAAGTAAATTGCGCAGATGTAAGGAGGCTCGAAGGGACATGGGTTAAATGAATGGGAAAAGATCTGGCAAATGGCGTACAATGTGGGCAAATGTGGAATTGTCTATTTTGGATGGAAGAAGAAAACAAAAAGCTGATCTAAATGGTGAGAGATTGCGGATCATTGTGATGTAGAAGTATTAGCACTATTGCTTCACAGCGCCAGGGTCCCAGGTTTGATTCCTGGCTTGGGTCACTGTCTGTGCGGAGTCTACACGTTCTCCCCATGCCTGCGTGGGTTTGCTCCGGGTGCTCCGATTTCTTCCCACAAGTCCCGAAAGACGTGCTGTTAGGTAATTTGGACATTCTGAATTCTCCCTCCGTGTACCCGACTCGGGGCTTTTCACAGTAACTTCATTGCAGTGTTAATGTAAGCCTACTTGTGACAATAAAGATTATTATTATTATTATTAAGGGTAAAGTTAAAATCCTCACTTCCATTAGTTTGCATATAAGTTAATTTTCTGGGCCTGAGAGATTTAGGTGCCCTGACTAAGAATTGCAAATGTGATGCTGTTGTTTAAGAAAGGGGCAAAGGATAGCTCAGGAAGCTTCAGACCTGTCAGCTTGACATCAATAGTGGGAAAACTGATGGAAGTGAGGATCATAATAAAGGATGAGATAAATATACACTTGGAGAAAAATAAGTTAATACTAGACAGTCAACATGACTTCGTTGAGGGCAGGACATGTCTGACAAATGTAATTGAAATCTTTGACGAGGTACACAGGCTGTGAATGAGGGTAGTGCCATGGATGTTGTATATTTGGACTTTCTGAAAGCATTTGACACAATGTCAGACAGCAGGTTGGTTCGCAAATGTTTGGGATTGATGGGTCCCTGGTAGCATAGATTAGAAGCTGACTGAGAGATACGAAACAGAGTATAGATGGGCATTTCTCAAACTGAGGACTAGTTGAAAGTGGTGTTCCAAAGGGCTCAGTGTTGGGACCCTTGCTTTTTCTGATTTCTACAAATGATTTAGAAGTGGGTGTTGAGGGCAATATCTCTAAAATTGAAGATGACTCGAAGCTAGGGAGAATAGTAAATTTTGAGGATGACGCTGAACAACTTCAGAGGGACATTGACAAATTGACCAAATAGAATCATAGAGTCATAAATGTTTACAGCATGGAAACAGGACCTTTGGCCCAACTTGTCCGTGCCGCTCAGTTTCTATCACTAAGCTAGTCCCACTTGCCCGTATTTGGCCCATATCCCTCTATACCCACCCTGCCCATGTAACTGTCTAACTGTATAGAGACACCTGGCAGATGGACCTCAATGCAGCGAAATGTGAGGTAGAAGAAACATTGACGGCAATATAGGCTCAATGATACAACTGTGAGGGGAATCGAGCCGGACCTTGATCCCGAGTTTGCTGATTTTGAGATTAAGTACACGTTCTATTATTCGTCTTCTTTTCGGATTGAAAAAGTTCATGGAAGTGTAGAAGTTTCAAGGCTACACCTATGATTTTAACATTGGGCGAAATTCTCTGGTGGGAAATTCTTCGCCTCGTAACGCCGCAAACGCGAACTGCGATCGGGCGGAGAATCGTGTGTCTGGCCAATATCAAGGTTCACGCCCGGTGCCAATTCGTGCGCCATGCTCCGGTGCCTCAGTGCTGCCAATAATGAGCTCTGTGCCCCACGAGGTGGATCCGATCTGTGGATTGGGCACAATATGTATTTTAAACTCACACCTTTGGTGCTCCTTACAGGCTCCTAGCTGCTCACACTGCTGAGTGCTGCGTGCGTCCTTTAAATGCTCAGAAGGCGTCTGGTCATCTGGGAGCCCACCAAGGACTTCCTCTGAACACCCTCATACCCCAGCTGCAACATCAAGGTCCAAGCTCAATCAGGGGCCCACCAGGCGTTGATATGACACAGAAGCTCAGCCCCATTGCAGAGGACGCAGGGATCAGCAGAGCTCACCCCAACCAACGGACACCTGTACAGAGGTCTACGGAACCCTCCCTGGTTCTCTGCCCCTCTCAGAGAAGAGGCCTCACCAGTGACCCCCGCCCCTCTGCATCACCAGCTGCCTCTTCCTGGTGAGACTAGCAGCACTGACTGCCTCTGTCACCGCTCCCTAGGCACTGTCCAGGAGGTCAGGCTTGCGCCTGCGACCTGATCCCAAGATCCGGCGGCAGCACCCCTCCCCCACAATGCTAATCCTGCACCTCACTCCCCTCCCCACCCCCCCCCCCCCATCCCCCCCCCCCCACCCCTCCCCCCCCCCCCCCACTGACAAGGAGAGGAATCCTCCCCCCACCACCACCATGGGAGTAGCGGGTCACCACACCCACAGCAGGTACACATGAGGGTGACCCAATTTCCCTCCCCCCACTGACACTCCTATTGACCCCTCCATCCACCCCTCAGGCCCTCCATCAGGCATTGCATGAGACACCCCACCAGACCTCCCATCAGGCACCCCATCAGTCACCTCCAGCAGACACCCCATCAGTCACCCACATTAATCCCCCATCAGAGACCCACATCAGATCCATTAGCCACCCCCTGCCTGAAAGCTGAATAGCAGTCCGGGCTACACGGTGAAAGATTACCACATTTTCACTTAGCCTTCCCTAACATTTGCTACCTCAGACAAAGGTCTTTAAAGCAGCAGGTGCTGCAAATATTAGAGGCTTCCTCAAAAGCCCAGAACACGTCAAAGGGCTTTTAATCCCCTGACAGCCTTTGAAATGCAAAAACCTTTCACTCACCTGTGATTGACAGTTTTATGGGTCAGGCACAGCTGCTTGGTTTGTTGATCTTTCCCTTCATGCTTGAATCCATCTCAAGTACTCTGCTTTGATGTAAACCACAATGTTTATAAACACTTTTGCTTTTGTTTGACAGCTCCTCACCACATCAAAAGGAGCTAAGTGCTTTCTGTTGTGAAAAAGAGCTTATCTTCACATTGATTTACATGCTCCCTCCAATGCAGGTAGTGTGCTACTGACAGCAGCTAGGGATTAAAGAATAGCAACAGGTTTGATGCCCGGCGCCGATCCTGTTTTTCAGGCAACCAGTCATTCTCTGCCCAGTATGGAATCCCGGCACCTGCATCGGACATTTTCTTTGCGCATTTCTCTTTACCTGATGTACAAATATTAAAAACGAGGGAGAAAGACCATTTGGCTGACAGCAAAGAATCATCAAATTGGGCAAGGAGTCTTTTTGTTGTCCAATGGGTTTAGGAAGGCCGTGCATCACAAGGTGCATCACATAGATAAGTCCCCGGGGCCTGATGGGATTTATCCTAGGATTCTCTGGGAAGCCAGGGAAGAGATTGCTGAGCCTTTGGCTTTGATTTTTAGGTCATCATTGGCTACAGGAATAGTGCCAGAGGACTGGAGGATAGCAAATGTGGTCCCTTTGTTTAAGAAGGGGAGTAGAGATAACCCCGGTAACTATAGGCCGGTGAGTCTAACGTCTGTGGTGGGTAAAGTCTTGGAGAGGATTATAAAAGATACGATTTATAATCATCTAGATAGGAATAATACGATTAGGGATAGTCAGCATGGTTTTGTGAAGGGTAGGTCATGCCTCACAAACCTTATCGAGTTCTTTGAGAAGGTGACTGAACAGGTAGATGAGGGTAGAGCAGTTGATGTGGTGTATATGGATTTCAGTAAAGCGTTTGATAAGGTTCCCCATGGTCGGCTATTGCAGAAAATACGGAGGCTGGGGATTGAGGGTGATTTAGAGATGTGGATCAGAAATTGGCTAGTTGAAAGAAGACAGAGAGTGGTAGTTGATGGGAAATGTTCAGAATGGAGTTCAGTTACGAGTGGCGTACCACAAGGATCTGTTCTGGGGCCGTTGCTGTTTGTCATTTTTATAAATGACCTAGAGGAGGGCGCAGAAGGATGGGTGAGTAAATTTGCAGACGACACTAAAGTCGGTGGAGTTGTAGACAGTGCGGAAGGATGTTGCAGGTTACAGAGGGACATAGATAAGCTGCAGAGCTGGGCTGAGAGGTGGCAAATGGAGTTTAATGTGGAGAAGTGTGAGGTGATTCACTTTGGAAAGAATAACAGAAATGCGGAATATTTGGCTAATGGTAAAATTCTTGGTAGTGTGGATGAGCAGAGGGATCTCGGTGTCCATGTACATAGATCCCTGAAAGTTGCCACCCAGGTTGATAGGGTTGTGAAGAAGGCCTATGGTGTGTTGGCCTTTATTGGTAGAGGGATTGAGTTCCGGAGCCATGAGGTCATGTTGCAGTTGTATAAAACTCTAGTACGGCCGCATTTGGAGTATTGCGTACAGTTCTGGTCGCCTCATTATAGGAAGGACGTGGAAGCTTTGGAACAGGTGCAGAGGAGATTTACCAGGATGTTGCCTGGTATGGAGGGAAAATCTTATGAGGAAAGGCTGATGGACTTGAGGTTGTTTTCGTTAGAGAGAAGAAGGTTAAGAGGTGACTTAATAGAGGCATACAAAATGATCAGAGGGTTAGATAGGGTGGACAGCGAGAGCCTTCTCCCGCGGATGGAGGTGGCGAGCACGAGGGGACATAGCCTTAAATTGAGGGGTAATAGATATAGGACAGAGGTCAGAGGTGGGTTTTTTACGCAAAGAGTGGTGAGGCCGTGGAATGCCCTCCCTGCAACAGTAGTGAACTCTCCAACATTGAGGGCATTTAAAAGTTTATTGGATAAGCATATGGATGATAAGGGCGTAGTGTAGGTTAGATGGCCTTTAGTTTTTTTCCATGTCGGTGCAACATCGAGGGCCGAAGGACCTGTACTGCGCTGTATCGTTCTATGTTCTATGTTCTAAGGATGGATGTGTTGGCCGACAAATGGATGGAACCATGGGAATAGCCACGTGATTAAACCTCCAGGAATACATTTAATCACAGTTGGTAACCCTAGGTGGATGACATAGGGAAACTTAGATAAACGCATGGGGGAGAAATGAATGGAAGGATACGCTGACAAAGTTAGATGAAGAAGGTGCGAGGAGGCTCATGTGGAGCTTAAACACCAGCATGGACCTGTTGAGCTGAATGGCCTGTCTTGTGCAGTAAATACTGTGTAGTACTATGCATGGATAGAGTCTAGAGAAAGATTCTGCCTGACCATAATACCGGGATACAGCAGCCATTTCAGGATGAGGCAGGACCAAAATCCAATTGAAGAAAAAGGTTACTTTTGAATTCAGGAATGGTGGTGACAGGGTTAAGATGTTGGAGAAAAGATTTGGAAACTGGGGGGGGGGGGGGGGGGGGGGGTACATAGATGTTGAATGAGTGGCCACTTCCACTTGAATAGCAAAGAAGGAATAGGTCGATGTTGGACAAATATTTTGGCTGGCCGGTTTAGCTCACTTGGCTAGGCAGCTAGTTCATTATACAGAACAAAACCAACAAGTGAAGGTTCAATTCCTGTAGTGACTGAGGTTATTCATGAAGGCCCTGCCTCACCAACCTTGTCCCTCACCTGATGTGTGGTGACCCTCAGGTTAAACCGTCACCAGTTGTCGCTCCCCCTCAAAGGGGAAAAGTAGCCTACCGTCATCTGGGACTATGGAGACCTCACCTCTCATTTATTCTTAAAATTGTGCTTTTCCCCAGGGTGGAAATGGCTGTCACGAGGGCACATAATTTTATGGTGATTGGAGGAAGGTATCGGGGAGATGTCAGAGGTCGGTTCTTTACACAGAGAGTGGTGGGTGTGTGGAATGCACTGCCAGCAGAGGTGGTGGAGTCAGAATCATTAGGGACATTTAAGCGACTCTTAGACAGGCACATGGACAGCAGTAAATTGAAGGGGTGTAGGTTAGGTTGAACTTAGATTAGGATCAATGGTCGGCACAACATCGTGGGCTGGAGGGCCTGTACCGTGCTGTACTGTTCTATGTTCTATTGAAGTGTGAGCAATGGCTCAGCCCTGAGTTATAAGGTTGTGGATTTAAATCCTGTTCCAGAAACCCAAGCACAGAGATCATGGCTGACACAGGGTTGCACTACTGAGGAAGTGCTGCACTATCAGAGGTGCTGCATTTTGAATGTAAATGTTAAACTGTAGGCCAAAGGGTGGATGTAAAAGATCCCATGGCCCTTTTTTTTTGAGGAGCCTGATGACCCGTCAATGCAGCACTCTGCCCTCAATCAAGGTGACTAAAGAAGGCTATCTGGTCTTTATCAGATTGTAGTCTGTGGGATCCTACTGTGCCCGAACCACAACAATGGCGTCACTTCATTGAAGTACGCTGGGACGCCTTGAGGTTGTGGAAGGGCACTATGCAAATGCAAGGCTCTTGAAAATTCATCACCTGTAGGTGGACCGCAGGACGTGCAGTTCAACCAAACTGGGACCTCCTGGTACCATTGGCCAAACTGGGCCTCCGCCGCCTCTTCGAGCAGTGCCATGGAATCTTTTACAAGCTGCCCGAGCAGGGAGGCCAGGCTCCCGTTCAAAATGTCATCCTCTGCTACAATCTCACCCGAAAGATGCCTACGCAGTTGCCCCTCGGGACCGCAGTGAAGTGTCAGACTGGATTACCTGCTTAAATCTATACTGAGGTTTGAAACCAGAGGCTAGAGAGCTAGCAACAGAGCGCGGCCAACAGCTAAATTAACAGTCTAATCCAACATGGCAACGCTAACTGCAGTGCAGCCGAGAGAGGGGACCCCTCCAGAGAGCAGCATTTTCAAAGCAGAATTCTGTATGCACTGATTTATTTGTTGAGCAATCTCCTCAGATGCTACCTCATTTCAAAAAGCTTGGAGTTCCTGAACTGTGCGGAGGAATGCCAGGTTTCACATAACATGCGAAATGTGTCAACATTTTTCTTTGATCTCACAAAAGACAACAAAATTGTTATCACGGGTTCCCTCATTTGCATAATGTATTCAATATTTCACTTTATTGCCTTATTACATGAAACACATGTATCAACAGATGCCTCAGCAGGGAATCGCAGGATGCAGAATTGATATCTTGCGTGAGAAAAATCTTTATAACTCATTTGCGATGAGTCAGCAACTCTCTATCACGTGCAGGGCAAGCTCTCCGTTACCCATTGTGAGGTTTTCACCAATTCCGGGGTCGTGAGCCGTTATATCACTGAGGGCGATTTAACCCAGTAAAACCCAGGGGCTCATAAGAACATGAAATAGGAGGAGCAGGCAGCCCGGTGGCACAGTGGTTAGCACTGCTGCCTAACCACACCCGGGATCCGGGTTCGATTCCCAACTTGGGACCCTGTCTGTGTGGAGTCTGCACGTTCTCCCCGTGTTTGCGTCGGTTTCCTCCGGGTGCTCCGGTTTCCTCCCACAGTCCAAAGATGTGCAGGTTAGTTGGATTGGCCACGCTAAATTGCCCCTTAGGTGTCCAAAAAGATGTGCGGGTTAGTTGGATTGGCCATGATCAGTTGGCCCTTAGTGTCCAGGGTTACGGGGGTAGGGCGGAGGAGTGGGCCTAGGTGGGGTGCTCTTTCAGAAGATCGGTGCAGACCTGATGGGCCGAATGGCCTCCTTCTGCACTGTAGGGAATCTATGATTCAGTGATGGGCCATTTGGCCCCTCAAGCCTGATTCACCAATCAATAAGATCATTACTGAACTGATTGTGGCCTTAGCTCCACATTCTTGTTGTGTTCTGTGTTTTAGTTCTTTCAGGATGATGAAGGTTGTGGTGCTAACAAAGAACAGCAAACTGTGTTTAATAAACAAAACTAATTTATCACACTACACTGAATTAGATTCGAACATATTACTTAGGAATTAGTTAAGTAAAGATTACACGACACATCTGCACTATTAATGATGCTATGGGCGGCACAGTAGCAGCACAGTGGTTAGCACTGTTGCTTCACAGCGGCAGAGTCCCAGGTCCGATTCCTGGCTTGTGCGGAGTCTGACGTTCTCCCCATGTCTGCGTGGGTTTCCTCCGGGTGCTCCAGTTTCCTCCCACAAGTCCCGAAAGATGTCCTTTTAGGTAATTTGGACATTCTGAATTCTCCCTCTGTGTACCCGAACAGGTGCCGGAATGTGGCGACCAGGGGCTTTTCACAGTAACTTCATTGCAGTGTAAATGTAAGCCTACTTGTGACAATAAAGAAAATTACTATTATTAGTTCAACTATCTCACAACTACACTGCCTTGCTCGCCTCCACTCTCTCCATATTATCATAATCAAATAGATTATGCTGAGACGTTATTATTCAAATGGTTTCTGAAAAGAGACATACTGTTGAAGCTTTTCATTTTGCACTCATCAGGGCAGATGTAAGAATGCCAAATTTCAAAAGGAACCATAATTTATGCTGCATGAGAAAAGGGTGCTGATTGATGGAGCACATTTAATACCTTCATCCGCAAGGACCTGCACTTGGCAGGCAAAAAGAAATCTAGACAGTGTGCCTTTTTTGAGTAAATATGTCATGGGGGACAATACCTCCCTCGTGCATTAACCATGGCAACATCTCAACCAATCAGAGCTGACGAGCCAAGCCAGTGTTCTCATGCAGTATAAATTGTTGTTTCCTTTGGAATGTGGAATCCTTGCCTCACTCAGGTGAGTGCAAGATGAAAAGCTTCTCCAGCATGTCTCTTTTTTCCCGTAACAATTAAGTTATGTACTACCAGATGACTATTTATGAATGTTTTTCCAGAGATACAAGGGTAAGTGGAGGACACTGTTGTAAGATAATTAGCGCAAAAGCGGAGAATCCCATCCCTTAATCTTAATTATATTTTCTATAAAGAAACTTCCAAAAACATTCAGCCGGGGAGATCGTAATTTCCTGGGTGTCTTAAGAGTTAAGATGCAGTAAACATGTCCTCTCATTGTAGATTTGCCTCTCACAAAAACAAATCACGGATGCAGGTTAATGTGGGAGGGGCTGGGTATTAACAAGGAAATTCCCAATTTCTAACACTGTTTATCAGCCATCATCAAATTTCAATGTCGATGTTGCCACTTTCAATAAACCAATTGATCCCCCATGCTGGCATTATCGAGCAATGCCAACTCTTTTGGGTTGATAGGCAAGCTTTGTGTAGCAAAGACGTTGCCATGGAAGCTGAGAAGCAAATTGGTGTTAAAATCTACAGGCGAGGTCATTGAAAATTTCCTGCTGATAAAATTTGAAGAGCTACTTATCCCTTTCCCTTTCGGAGAAATTAAAGACGAACAGAAACATGAGCTAAAAATGCTTTGCCAGCATCAGGCCACCTCCACCTTGTGGTCCAGTAAAATATACGGTTCCTTTTTCCTGTCACTGCTGATTCGTTTGCCCTTCCAGCTTCCTGGTGGCCCAGTTGATTTTCGGCTCATCATCCATTTGCCATATGTATGTGGTTGTCACCGGGCGATTTGACCATGGAGGTTGGTTCTCAACTCCAGTCTGGCATGTTCCTGGAGCTTCCGTCACATCATCTCTTACCTCAACTGCCCGCCTCCTCCACCCCCTGCCATGGGTCGACTGACATGACCATCTTCACGACTCACCACCTGAGAATCATAGAATCACAGAATCCCTACAGTGCAGAAGGAGGCTATTTGGCCTATCGAGTCTGCACTGAGCGTTCAAAAGAACGCCCCAACTAGGCCCAATCCCGCACCTTATCCCTATCCAACCTTTTGACACTTAGGGGCAATTAGCATGGCCAATCCACCTAGCCTGCACATCTTTGGACTGTGGGGGGAAATCAGAGGAAACCCATGCCGACACGGGGAGAACTCCACACAGACAGTAACCCGAGGTCAGAATCGAACCCGGGTGCTGTGAGGCAGCCGTGCCAACCACTGTGCCACCATAACCTCCGAAATGGAAAGTCACCTGAATGTATAATTCTAGGCTGTTGTCCAACAGACAATTTTCCCATCTCCAGCTTCACACTACTACTAAAACATGAAAGTCTGCAAATAAAATTTAAACAATGTACTTTTTCAAATACCTCTGTAACTTTTATCCCAGAGTGGCTCACAGCAACATCCTGGAAATTAAGTGTTCATTTCTGGAGACTCCCGGTCAATCCTGGAGGATTGGCAACTCTTCATGAGATCATCGTGGACCATTGTGTGGTTGCATGTTATTGCAGCAGGGTGTTGCACGTTTTACTTGAGTGTATTACGCGTTTTATTGGAGTGTATTAACACGCCTCCGTTTAAAGGCCGTGTGCTTAACACTACTACAGCTCTGTGTATGTAATTATGCTCGGAGTCGCCAGGTGCCGTATTTAGACACCTCACAAGTATATCAAGGTCAGGTTCAAAGTAATAAATCTGTACACCGATTAGTAAGTTCAAACGATTGATATTTATTATAACAAATATAATAAATACACATGCATACGCTAAAGAGACTAAGTTACTTCTAAACTAAACGACTAAAATACTTATCTAAACAGGAACAGGCAAGGTCAGGGAGCGAGGCCTTCGTCCCGTTCTTGGTCTGCAACTCTCAGAGTGTTAAAGGTCGTCAGGGTCTAGCAAGTCTGGCTCACGTAGCGATCGTTGTGGTGAAACTTACAGTTCGATGGCTGGTGGCTCAATGGCTGGTGATGGAACTGGTGTCAGGATGCGATGTATCAGCAAAGCGATGAAGACAGCAGAGAGCCGGAGCCAAGACAACAGACCGGACCATGTGCGGGGTCTACTTTTATAGGTCCCCCCCAAAGTCCGTGCCTCTTCAGGGCGGTCTCTACCTGCTGTATATCGATTGGGTCTTCTCCCAATCGATACTTTCCAAACCCCCCAATCTGAGGGTCGCTTCTCGATGGGTGGGGCGGTCTCTATGGTGCTTTGCGATGGATACTTATGGTGCCGTTTCGTCTGGGCGTCCACTCAAAGTATCCATTCAAACCTAAATGTTTCTATTGTGTGGGCCTGGATCTAGATCACCTCATTACTATGCAAATCATTGTTGCCATTTACACCTTTAGCTGAGATTCTGCACCTGGCCATAAACTGGTTTCTGTACGTGCAGAATGCTAATTAGCCTTCTGCAAACTGCTTGTCCTCGCTAAGACTGTTTTCTCCCTGCAGCCTTAGCAGTTCTCCATTTTGTAGCCCAGTGTCCATCTTAGGTGGCTACATGGGGACTGCCTAAACCTCACTCTGCCAGGATCACAGCATCATTCAGCACAGAAGAAGGCCATTCGGCCCACCCAGTCTGCACCAGATCTCTGCAGTCTACTCTTCAGTAGAGGGCGGCTATGGTGACCGGTTACAGGAAACCTCATTGGAATTTCCCTTCTTATGGTTCTGAGGTCAATTGGAGGGATTTTGTGAATTTATCTTCAGCTCACAAGGCCCTGAGAAGGGTATTGAAGGGCATTAAGAGTAAGAGGCTAGGTGGAATTACGTTTCGGCAAGACCATGACCTGGGGGCTGGTAGGTTTTCCGACCCATTTCCTGGATTCACCTGAAAGCTCCAAAAGCTAGTGATTCGAAACAAACCTGTTGGACTTTAACCTGGTGTTGTCATACTTCTTACTGTGCCCACCCCAGTCCAACGCTGGCATTTCCACATCATGGTTCCCATTTCCTGTAAGACATTAGCCAGCCAGTTAACAGTGGCTCAGCGAATAGTAGTCCCGTTACTGAGTCGGAAGGTTGCACGTCCAAACCTCAGTCCCGAGGCCTGAGAACAACTCTGAGGCTTACACTTCTGTTTTCAGCGCTGAGGGAGTTGCAGACTAAAAGAGATGTGGTTAGATGTTAAACTGAGGCTACGTGTGCCCTCTGAAGGAGATGGCACTATTTGAAGAAGAGCAGGAGAGATGACCTGGCCAACATTTTTCTCTCAACCAGAATTACTAAATAAGGAGGGTGTTTTATCTCAATGCTGCTGCCTGTGGAGCTTTCCGCAGGTAAAATGGCTGCCACGTTTCTCTATTTTACAACAATCAGTAGGATTCAAAGGTAGTACGTCGTCAAGCAGTTTTGTGAAGTCCTTTGGTTATGAGACGTGTCGTGTTATGTACTCAGGGATAACACGGGCTGCAACTGGATGCAGCTTTAACCAAAAGATACTCCAGACCTTGAAGTTAGTTCAATCTTAGTTATTGAACCAGCAGCACAGTTAGCACAGTTCTCCATGAGTTTGACTCTCTGCTAACCTAAGTGTGGTTACTCTGTCTGACTGAACCAGACTAGCTCTTAGCCACGTGCTGGAGGTGTGACACTGTAAATACACCCTGACTCACTCTGTAGATGTTCATCAGTGGAAAGAGGCGGAGTGTGAGTGCATCGTGCCTTTTATAGTGAGATACCACCCCTGAGTATCCTGCTGGCTCATTGGTCATGTCCTGTTCTCTGTGTTCATTAGCTGCCTGTCTGTGCCTGTCTGTATATCATTATCTGCATGCCTGCATATCATGACAAGACGTTCTGTTGAGACGCAAATTATTCTTTTGGCCTGCACTTGATGATGTGAGAGACGCACACACAGCCTTTAGATTTTGAGTGGGGTATAATGACGACCACATAACAGTCTTGATGGATTGGATTGGTTTATTGTCACGTGTACCGAGGTACAGTGAAAAGTATTGTTCTGCGTGCAGATCAAACCGATCATCCTGTACATGGGAAGAAAACACATAATAGGGCAAACATGAAATCCACAATGTAAATCCATAGACACAGGCATCCAAGAGTGAAGTACTACTCAGTCAAGATCCAATCAGTCCATAAGAGGGTCATTTAGGAATCTGGTAACAGCGGGGAAGAAGCTGTTTTTGAGCCTGTTCGTACGTGTTCTCAGACTTTTGCATCTCCTGCCCGATGGAAAAAATTGGAAGAGTGAGTAAGCCGGGTGGGAAGGGTCTTTGATTATGCTGCCCGCTTTCCCAAGACAGTGGGCGGTGTAAACAGGGTGGCGGGGGTGGTGGGGGGGGGGGGGGGGGGGGGTGTAGACAGAGATGAACTAATCGACCACACTCCAGGAATGGAACACCAGTGTGCAGCAAGCTCGATAAATAGTCCATGTTCTATCAGAGGTGGTGGCAAATGAAAAGGTCCTCTGAAGGTTGACTGCTCTAAATGGGAATCAGAAGCCTCGAAGATATAAGATGCTGCTGGCATGATAATGATGCTACCATTACATTGCAGTTTCACCTTTGATGAGAATCATTGCCAGGTTCAGCACAGCTACCGACTAAACACAATTCTAAATTGACAAGCTTAAAAAAAACACCCCTTCTTCCTCCCGCAGACTCATTTGTGTCACCTTGTCAGACAAAATCCTTTTTGAAGTTGTTAAAGAGACTTCTGGCTTTATCTGTGTGTGTGTGTGTGGATGTGTGTGTGCTTTTGTACCGTGAAGCTCATTAGACTAATGTATTCTGGTTTGTTAAGAACTGTCAGTCTTCCTTTTTATCACCTGTTTCGGGATTGTAATGGACTCTTGCCAAAAGAGCATAGAGAAATTGTGCTAAGTGTTAATTATAAGAACTAATTCTGATTTCAGATCACAGCCATTGAAGTGTGAAAGTGTCGAGTACATCCTTGTCCATCTTGGCTTCAAATGGGCCTCGAGACAATGGGAGAGGTCAGAAACTGGTCATGAAGACAGGATCGGGACTGTCAATAGAACCTCATCTAGGTGCGACTGAAGTAAGGCTGCCTATCCGAGGATACACTAATGCTGCTAATGTTTAACTTTCACAGCATCAAACATTTATCTCCTTGAGAACTGAAAGTTCTATTTTCGTAGTATGCCAAACATTCCCAGTAACAGAAAAACACGAGAATGAGTATTCATATAGGATCTTTAATGTGGTGAAGATGTTTCAAAGGAAGATTATCACACAGAATTTGACACTGAGCGGTAAAACAGGACACCAAATAGCTTGGTCTGAGGGAAAGGTGTATCGTAAAGGAGGAAAAAGAGGCAGAGTGGCCGAGAGGTTTACCGAGAATATTCCAGAGCTCCGAGTCCAGGCAGCTGAAGGGACGGCCGCTTTTCTTGGAAGAGCAATAAAAATCGACAATGGTCAAGAAGGCAGAATTGGAGGAGGACGGAGATCTCTGAGGGTTGTGGGGCTATGGAAGGTTTCAGAGATAGGGAGGAGGGAGAGTGTGACTGGATTTGCACATGAGGGTGAGATGTTGCCGGGTTGGGTGCTAATACAGGGCAGTGAGTGCGGGGATGGGTGAGCAGGAACTGATTCACATTGGGAGAGGAGCAGGATTTTGGATGGGCCCTTCCTTATAGAGTGCGATCCCAAACAAAATGCCTGGGTGGGATTATTGGTTCATTCGTGAAAAGCAGACATTAACCCTTTCTCCAAACGCAACAAGGACGCTGTCAGATTTCAGCTCTCCTCTCTCCACAGGTGACTTTTCCCATTTCAGAACTCCACCGACCTGTCTGACTCTGCAAGTTGCTTTAAGCTACTTCTTGTAGTCCGGGGCACTTTCAGTGATCATTGAGCTTCACAGAGCAGAAGCCCTGCCCTTTAATTTCAAAACAAAGTATACGTGCGATGCTCTGACATGGATTCAAAATTATTGATGAACACCCTTTCACTCCACATGATTTATAGTTTACCATGCCAATATTTTGGGTAGCGACCAGATGATCAGGAGCTTAACTCACATGGTCATCTGCTGAAATGTTCCCAACACCAACCATTTGAACTGAACAGATCATCCAGATTGCAGACTGTTCGTAGAATCATAGAACTTGCAGTGCAGAAGGAGGCCATTCGGCCCTTCGAGTATGCACCGGCCCTTGGAAACAGCATCCTACCCAAGCCCATACCTCCACCCTATCCCCATAACCCCACCTAACCTTTTTTTCGGGCACTAAGGGCAATTTATCATGGCCAATCCACCTTACTTGCACATCTTTGGACTGTGGGAAGAAACTGGAGCACCCGGAGGAAACCCACGCAGACATGGGGAGAACGTGCAGACTCCGCACAGACAGTAACCCAAGCCGGGAATCGAACCTGGGACCCTGGAGCTGTGAAGCAACAGTGCTAACCACTGAGCTTCCCTGCTGCCCGTGTTGTTATGACCAGCTACTCATCGGGGATTGTACAAACATATTGTGGGCTCATTTATTTAAACTAGGCTCATAAGAATCAATATACACAGATAGAAAGCTTGAGGACATCAGCAGCAGAATTGTGTGTGTGTGTGCTCTGCTCACAGACCATAATAAAACTGAGGCTGGATCGCATGGCGCTGCTTCATTCTACTGATGCAATCCTTCAAAGGTATATTACAGCATCCCCCTTTCCTTTGAAAGTACTTCCTCCTCCAAAAGAATTATAACTATTTATAATACATGTTTAAGTAAGCATAAGCATATTAACCTGGATAATCTATAAGTCTCTGAAGCATAGAGGTAATCTGCTGGCACTCCCGACCTTGTGATGGCAACCTTATCTGGAGGCGTTCATCATTCATAGAATCATAGAATCCCTACAGTGCAGAAAGAGGCCATTTGGCCCATCCAGTCTGCACCGACCCTTGGAAAGAGGATCCTAGCCATGCCCATTTACCTGTGTACCCCGCCCTATCCCCATAACCCCATAACATAACCTATGCCTCTCTGGACACTAAGGTCAATTGAAATGAAAAAAATGAAAATCACTTATTGTCACAAGTAGGCTTCAATGAAGTTACTGTGAAAAGCCCCTAGTCGCCACATTCCGGCGAGGCTGGTACGGGAATCGAACCGTGCTGCTGGCCTGCTTGGTCTGCTTTAAAAGCCAGCGATTTAGCCTTGTGAGCTAAACCAGCCCCTAGCTAAACCATTTAGCCAATCCATGTGCACCTAACCTGCACATCTTTGGACTGTGGGAGGAAACCGGAGCACCCGGAGGAAACCCATGCAGACACGGGGAGAATGTACAAAGTCTCCACAGTCACCCAAGGCTGGCATTGAACTGGAGTCCCTGGCGCTATGAGGTAGCAGTGCTCACCACTGTAGCACCGTGCCACCCCAATTGCTCACAGTGTTCAGTGGAATTGTCATTCGTGGATGTTGTTCCCAGTTTCATTTGGGATTCTGTCCTTGGTTGAGGAGCAGGAATTATCTGATTTGTCCCTGGTTAGATCTCTCCATTGAGCCTTTGTGTGTAACAACTTGATCGGACATGGATTACGAGCAGATCCTGTCATCACAGCTACCTGCCTTGTGCCTTCTGTGGGATCCCGAATGTGAATGTAACCCAACTCTAAAGTTGGCAATTCTGAACCCACATTTGTATCCTGTATGTTGGTCATCTTGCAGTTTTAAACATTGCTCTTTAGTTTTTGGGAGAGTAGAATGGGTAAGAGTAGGTAAATTGCTGCAGACTGGTCTGCCAAACATGAACTCTGCCGGAGGTGGCATAGTTGCATTTAAAGGTGTCTCTCTCAGCTGTAACATTGCAAAGTGTAGATCATAGTCTGTCTACATTTGAGGATTTCATCGTGCCAATCATTCGCTCAGCTGGACCATTAGATCTAGGATAATGAGGGAAACTGGTAGTGTGATCGATATTGCACTACTCACACATATCCCGAAATGGCTTCCCATTAAATTGAGGACCGTTATCTACAATGACCTCTATAGGCACATCAAATAAACTGGAACTAGCACTTAGATTCTGTGCAACAGTTATGATTGACATTGTTTCAAATATTGGGGTACTTGACAATATAGTTGATGATAACAGTGAAGTAAGTACATTGACATGAAACAGATTCTCCGGGTCGGAGAACCCCCGGGGGGGGGCAGCGTGAATCCCGCCCCACCGCTCTGACGCTGGCTGCCGTATTCTCCGGCACCGGATTTTGGGCGGGGCGGGTTTTCCGCCCCGCCGGTCGGGGGCCATTGACAGCGCCCCCCCCCCGGCAATTCTCCAGGCCCTGATGGGCCGAGCAGCCATCAGTTCCTGGCCAGTCCCACTGACGTGAAATGGACATGGACAAGGGACCTGGCAGGGGGCCATCTAGTGGCGTTCTCGGGGGGGCGTGGGGGTATCCGGCCCCGGGGGCGGCCCCCACGGTGGCCTGGCCCACGATCAGGGCCCACCGATCTGCAGAGGAGGGGGGGGTGGGCCTGTACTGTGGGGGCACTCCTTCCTCCCGCACCAGCCTCCGTAGGGCTCCGCTGTGGCCGGCGCGGAGAAGAAACCCCTGCACATGTGCAAGAACACACCGGCGGTTCTGCGCATGAGCAGGACCACAGTGGCCCTTCGGCACCGGTTGGGACGGCGCCAAGCCCTCCGGAGCAGGCTTAGCCCCCGGAAGTGCGGAGGGTTCCGCAACTTCCAGGTGGCCCGATGCCGGAGTGGTTCGCGCCGTTCTTGGCACCGGCGTTAAGCCATCCCGTCAATTGCGGGAGAATCCCACCCATCATTTTGGACCAAGAATGGGTAGGACCCAAATGTGGAATCCATGGTTCTTTGTGCTGACTTTATGCTCTTGATGGGCATGTCACACTTCTTTATGGTGCCTTCATTATTCATTCCGGCTAATAAGCTGTCTTTCTGGCGGGTCTCCCGTCCAATCTATACCCATGTGTAAGTGATGAAGTTGTGGAAGAATATCAAGTTGCAAAGACTCTGGTATTATGATCTGTCTGCCTTTAACCATGACTCCATTGGGGATGCCTAGATCTTCCTTGTACAGTCTCACATGCAGATTTGAATCAGGCCAATGATGGATTTCCACAGTTTCTGTGGAACCTTTTGCCGTTTCTTCTTTCAGCTGCCAGCAGTTGCATTGCGCAAAATGTACCCCATCAATATGGAAAACACCTTCAAGTTCAATGTTCATGAAGTCAACCTGTGAATCTAAGGATGGATCTTCTGTTTTCACTGGGTTAGGTAATCTGCTAAATTGTATCTGATGTGACGATCAAGGTCCCTGGCTTGTTCCTAATCTCACAGTCATAACCTTGAAACTTTATCAAGAGACACTGCAATCTTGGCAGTGCACCGATTGTGACATTATCATAACTGCAAGAACGGCAAGGATTTACGAAATGTCTAGATCAACCACTAGATGGAGCTAGAGTTACAAGTATATAAGACATTGATACTGAGCCTTGTGTGGAGAGAAGTGAAGGAGGTAGCTCGAGTACAGACTGAAGGAAAGATAGTGTGAGTGAGAGCATATCATAGTTAATATAATAGTGTAGAGATTAGTCGTAGATGAGTGCAGATTATATGTTAATTATCAACAGTATATTATATAAGAGTAAGTGTTGAATCCAATTAAGTAGTGTTAATACATTTATAGCTTTGTGAACACTACGCCAACGATCCTGAATCTAGCAACCCAAAAACACCACACCGGTCATTGGTTTTCACCAAATGATCTCCAGTGGTTTCTGCTTGTATCACAAAGATAGGTATTAAATTGCATGATTCCAACATTAAAGCTAAGGAGTGAGATTCTTTGTCGGCGGGATCATCTGATTCGCTGGAAAACAGGCCTGGCGGGTCGGAGAATCTCGCCCAAGGTTTGCCACTCAATGTTGGAGCAGTTGGATTGCAACACAGGTTTTGAAGCAATTGCAATCGGTTTGCCCTTTTGTAGTCTGCCTACTCCCAGATGCTTCCGTGCACCATCTATCTCTAGGGTAGTTGTCTCTCTAGGCTGGTTGTAATGTCAATGCTTCTGATAAGGACTGTTTGAATTCTGTGACCTGGCGGTCTTCATGTCACAGGAAAGGCACCAACTTTCTCAACAATTCCCTTAACGATGGATATTTTTGAGTAAATGTGGGAATGTACGGAGACAAGAAATTAGAGACCCAGTCATCTTTGAAAATGGTCCTTTTCTTGAGGCATTGGCAAGGCTTCAATATCCTCTATTTTGCTTTGATCCAGAATAAAAGTAAGAAGCCTAACAGGTTAAAGCCCAACATGTTTGCTTTGAACCACTAGCTTGGGGAGCGCATCCTTCCTGATGAAGGAGCTGCGCTCCGAAAGCTAGTGATTCGAAACAAACCTGTTGGACTTTAACTTACTGTGCCCATCCCAGTCCAACGCCGGCATCTCCACATCTGGAATAAAAGAACCACAGGAATTGACATGCTGCAGGGTGACAGCATATTTCAGACTGTTGAACACCAATTCTTTATTATATGCCACTTGCATCAATACGTGCAGATTATGATCGTGTTCTTGTTTCGCTCATTCCACAACAGCAATGTCAATAACGATACAGTTGCATCCCAATAGGTGGCATGTAATGCGGTTTGTATGAACTTGAAAGAAATCCTGGCTGATGGGGGGTCATTGACATCTTGTCTGAATGGAGTACAAAATGTAGTAAACTCTTGGGACTTTTCCATGAGATGTATTAAACAGTAACCACGCTTGGCATCAAACTTCAAGGAAGATTTTTCACCTTCAAATTTTGGACTTCACTCTTCTAATGTGGGTATTTTGTAAGGACAAAGTTTCAATGCTGCATTTAAACGTTGTGCTGTCCTAGCCAGTGACGTCCACACCCCGTAAAATAAATCGAAGAAAAAAAACCCCACTCACTCGAAGACACGCCATTGCATAAAGAAACATGAGGGGAAGAGGACATGGTATTAGCTCCGGCCAAGTGGTAGCTCTCACCTCTGAGTTGGAAGGTAGTGGATTGATGACCTGCTCCAGAGACTTGAGCACAAAGTCTGAGCTGACACTCCGACACAGTGCCTGAGAGAGTGCAGCCCTGCTTTTAAATGAGATGCTGAACTGAGGCTCTGTCTGCCCTCTGAGGTGGACGTGCAATATCCTGTGGCGGGAAATTCTCCCTGGTCAACAGTTATCCCACAACCAACATGAGTAAAACAGATTATTTGGTCCTTTTATCACATTGCTCCTTTTGGGATCTTGCTGTGTAAAAATTGGTTGCTGCGCTTTTTACATGAATACAAGCGGCTATTCTCAGGTCTTTCTTTTATGAGGCTTTAGTCCACTGTTGGCAGTGGGTGATCTGCAACTCCAACAATCTGTGGACATTTATTAAATGTTTCTGCTTCTTCTACACGTTCATGTTTCCTGCAAGTGATGCAGAAAATATCTCTGCGATTCTGGGTGTTTGAATGAACCAGGACTGAGAGCAGCTCTGTCCTTGGTCCCTCACAGATTTGCTGACACTCTCGGAGGAGGTAACTAAGTGAAGTGAAGAACTCTCAGCAGTGGCTGTAGTGCGCTTGGAATTCTATGAAATTACCGGCACAGAATTGGTCAAATTTTGCACCTGAGCTTTTCAAAGGTGATTCAGGCTCAAGGAATTATTAGAAAATTAGGTAGTTAGGCTGTGATTTGACTTGCAAATGAAAGGCGCCAAAGCGATGATAAATGGGAAAGTCTTTGCCTGAGGGAAGACGTGACAGAGGAATCAAGTTCCTTGTTACTCAGATTTCCTTCACAGACTGAGTACATTGAAGCTCAAGGCGTGGCTGTTAAGATTAAATAAATTGGACTGTGAACCCACCGATGCTACTATTTACAAAGACTTGGTGGTTCCTCTTTGCATCTGTTATATATTAGACCGTGTAACATAATTATATCCAGCAGAGGGAGCCATGTCTGGAGGTAATACATTTATCAACCACTTGACTAGAAAGTCGAGCATTAACAAGTAAGGACATGGTTGCTTGATAAAGGAAGCACAGTTCTTGCACAGGAAGAATCTCTCTTCAGCATTAATCAAGTTCAGCCCCACACGCAGTATATCCAAGAGTAACAGATGTGTTGGAAGCAGGCCTTGGTGTTAACCAACCTTAACTGTTATTACACAGGTGCTCGGCCTCCTCTGCAGAACCCCTTTACTGAAAGTAATTCACTTCAAGCCCATCACTGTTCAAAGGCTGAACAGGTTCGTAACAAAAAAGCACAAGCAACGTGAGAAAAAAAGCATTTCCGCACAGTGCGTGGTTAAGGTTTAAAGTGCACGACCTGAGAGTGGGGTGGAGCCGCAGGTTCGATTGAGGCATTGAATTGAGGCATTGAACTGTTGTTTGAAAAGGAACAAGGGTTACGTCGAGTAGACGGCCAAGAATGGCACTAAGTGAAAGTCTCATTTGGGGGAGCCAGTGCGAACATGATGGGCCGAATGGCCTCCTTCTGCACTGTAACAATTCTGTAATATTGGCACCTACATCCAGTGGTTCTTGGAAAGGAGCCCCTCTCGAGTAGGCCAATCGTTCGAGAGAAAATTGCAGCTTTTTAAAAAATGTTGTGTGCCTTGGCTGGCATCTCTATTGCATGGGGCAGTGGTGACATTTGCCGGTGCCTCTTGAGGGCCTTTGGTTTTGCTTCTCTTGTGGTCCAGAGATAGTTAGTCATCGGTGGTACTCCATCTCCCTGAGGGTCCATCAATCTGTGGCACTGTGTCTCCAGCGGTTGAGGGGACTTGTCGCAGTGATACATTGCAGCTCTGGTAAATATGCAGATATCTGTTTCCGAGAATCTGAAGCAGGCTTGACCTTTGAAAGAATCCAGCCGTTCATCTCCTCATGTCTCTTACTGTGTACCCACCGAAAACAACAGGAGCACGGGAAAATCATAACCCTGATGTTACGCAGAGCAAATGTTAGCCTGCAAATGCAGAATGCATTTGTATAAATTATTGAGCCTCTATTTTAACGGCGGCATTAACCTGCTCATATTAAATGAGTTGGCACTGCGTTAAAATGGGGACTAAAGCCTTTTCACGTTTGCTCACCGATATTTACACAGTTAGGCCCTCGGGGGTTCAAGACCCCATCCCAGGGCTTGAGCACAAAATCCAGCCTGACAACACGGAGCCGTATCGAGGGAGTGCCGCACTGCTGGAGGTGCATCTTTCAGGTAAGATGAGGCCCCACCTGCCCATACAAGTGGTTATAAAAGTTCACATGACGCTGTTTGAGGAGGAGCACGGAGGTCCAGGCCAACGTTAATTCCTCAATCAACACCTAAATCTGGCCAGTATCTCATTGTTGTTGTGGGAGCGTTTTTTGTGCATCAATTAGCTGATCTATTTCCTACTCTGCAACAGTGAATGCACCTCAAAAATGTTTCATTGATCAGAAAGATTTATTGGGATATCCTGAGGTCATGAAAGATACTGGGCACGATTTGGCCAAAACGTTGCAAGCGTCATTTCAAGTGGGTTTGGCGAGGTGTTGTCCGCCAGCTTTTTGGGTAAGAGCCACATCTCTATTCACCCATGTTTAGTCATTTTGTTGGGCTTTGGAGAGGTTCTCCCTGGTTGAACCCCCCCCAATTGGAGGGCAGTGCACTATGGGGTCGCTGAGGCCCCCCATTTCAGGCCTCATAAAGCCTCATTTTGGGCCCCCTCTTTTAGGACCGGCACACTACACTAACCCCCCCCCCCCCTCCCCTCAACCTTTCTGAGGACTCTTCACACCTGCCCTTCACCCACCCACCCATCACACCCCTCTCACTTCCCCGCCCTTTTTATGTGCATGGCCACCCCCTCCAGCCCTGACCCTTGGCAGAGCCACCCTGCCAGCCTGACAGTGCCATCTGGGCACCTTGGCAGTGAGGAGCGGTTTAATAAACTCGGTTTGTTCTCACTGGAACGGCGGAGGTTGAGGGGCGACCTGATAGAGGTCTACAAAATTATGAGGGGCATAGACAGAGTGGATAGTCAGAGGCTTTTTCCCAGGGTAGAGGGGTCAATTACTAGGGGGCATAGGTTTAAGGTGCGAGGGGCAAGGTTTAGAGGAGATGTACGAGGCAAGATGTTTTACACGGAGGGTAGTGGGTACCTGGAACTCGTTGCCAGAGGAGGTGATGGAAGCAGGGACAATAGTGACGCTTAAGGGCCATCTTGACAAATACATGAATAGGATGGGAAGAGAGGGATATGGACCCCGGAAGTGTAGAAGATTTTAGTTTAGACGGGCAGCATGGGCAGCGCAGGCTTGGAGGGCCGAAGGGACTGTTCCTGTGCTGTACTTTTCTTTGTTCTTTGTTCAGAAGGAGTGCCAGAGTCCCACCCTGGCATATCCCCAATCACCCATGTGTCTCCAATGGCCAGGAAGACCACACCCCTCCCCCCCCCCCCCAGGTTACGCCTGGTTGACGTTCGTATGGACTTTGTTGTCCACGTTTGTGTATGCTTCTCTCCACAGACATTTTGCAGACCTTCTGAATTATCCATTATTTTCTGCTTTTATTTCAGATTTCCAGCATCTACAGTATTTTGCTTTTATTTGTGACCAATCTCAAATAGCTCCGAGAAGGTGGCGCTCGGTTTTTATGCTGATGGCCCAGATTGTTTGATTAGTATGAGGCAGAGATCTACGCCGCTAACTATGTTATAGATCATGTTCCTATCCTTCTTGAGGGCTGCAGGCATAACCAGCTGCAATGTGGTTCCATCGGCGTGGTGAATGGAGAGGTGTGGAGGAGAGGGATAATCCGACTGGAGGTATTCCTCCTCTGATGTTACAGGCTGAAGATATTCCCCTTGAGCCTTCAGCTCAATGACGGGCCAGCGTTGATAAGCCATGATCTGGGATGTTTTGTTTGATCTATTTTTAATTCCAGCTCTGTGCCAACACCAGCCCACCCCACCCCCCCAACCCTACCCCACCCTGCCAACCGACGGGACTAAGGATCTCGAGGTGCAGGTGGGGGGTTATAGCGGTGGGAGGAGCTGGGGTGCTGGGTGGCTGAGGTGGGGGGGCGGGGGGGGGGGGGGGGGTGGAGGTGGGGGGGTTGCAAAGCCAGCGTTGTTCTGGGGGCTGGGGAAGGTGACAGGTAGGGGTCCCGGAGATGCAGGAGTGTTGCATTAAAGGGCTGCATTCCTGGAGCAGGCTCTACACCTGCTTGGTGCAGCCACAGATAAATCAGTGTAAACCTCGAAATACGTACTCGGCAATCAGCACTATCTTCCACTCGGACAGGCTCCAATGGGACCATCAACATGGGCTTCCCCGGAAAAACTCTTGGTCGAACCCCGACTTCCGGATTCAAGCATAGGTGAACTCTCCGGAAGTGGTCGTGCCACTGTGACCTTCAACAGCGACAAGCATCTCAGTAGTCACCCATATTGGGGTCACAAGGACCCGGGCCTTTCCCTCAGAGGAGTAAACACCTGTATTGAAGAGTGCTATTGATAGTAGGAACATGACACATCAGCAACAAACATTACTGGATAGGCATGAATGAAGCCCCAAAGGTTCTGGAAGAGCCAGGATTAATAATCATTCCAGGCAAGTGGAAATTATATTAATGACCTCCGTACAGTACAAACACGAGAAGCAATGAGAGTAGAATGGATACGTCTCGATGTAATATGTTGAGGCACATTTACCAAAGTGCAGGCTGAATCAGTGGAGCATGCAGAAGGTATTAGTGAGATGATGTGCTCAGCATGTGGTGACTCAATGATTGGCAACAAGATTCTTCCTTGCGCTTTGCAGCAAAGGCAGATCTTGCTTTTCCTTGTGGCTGAAGAAGATGTTCAATGTGTGCCTGTATGGGGGAAGATTTCCATCTGGGCCTGATCCGGAGAGGTGCAGTGGTTGAGACCCAGACCTAGAGTTACATAGAATTTACAGTGCAGAAGGAGGCCATTCGGCCCATCGAGTCTGCACCGGTTCTTGGAAAGAGCACCCTACCCCCTACCCAAGGTCAGCACCTCCACCCTATCCCCATAACCCAGTAACCCCACCCAACACTAAGGGCAATTTTGGATACTAAGGGCAATTTATCATGGCCAATCCACCTAACCCGCACATCTTTGGACTGTGGGAGGAAACCGGAGCACCCGGAGGAAACCCACGCACACACGGGGAGGATGTGCAGACTCCGCACAGACAGTGACCCAAGCCGGAATCGAACCTGGGACCCTGGAGCTGTGAAGCGATTGTGCTATCCACAATGCTACCGTGTTAGTCAGTCCACCAGATGCTCCAGGAATTCCTGTCTTTATAATTCCCTAACCGCCTGTCTATGTTGCAGGCCCCCTCACGATTGCCCCATCTTTCGATAATCTCCGAGCTCCTCAAACCCCAAGTGAACAGAGAAAGATTTGTATTTGTATAGTTGCCTTTTGTGACATCCCAAAACACTTCACAGCGAACAAAGTACTTTTTGAAGTATCATCACTTTCATGGTGTAGGAAACACGGCAGCCAGTTGTGCAGAGCAAGATCCCACAGATAGCGATGGTAAATTACCAGGTCGCCTGATTTGGCAATGTTGGTTGAGGGATAAAGATTGGCCTGGGTGCCTGAGGAGAACCGGGAACCTGCTCTTCCTGGAATAAAAACCGTTTGGTCTGCCGCATCCACCTGAAGAGGACGGACACGCCCTCGGTTTGACGTCTCCTCCAAAAGGCTGTGCAGATTTGCATGGGGCATGCCAATTGGTGCCCAATTCTCTGGGATTGGAACCTACCAGTTCCCCATTCAGGAACTGGGGCACTTAGGCACAACCAGGAAAACCATGGGGGCCGATAGAAACAAAGTGTGAAAGAGCCAGAAACTTTCAATGACGCCACAAGAGATCACCTCTGTGCCCATGTTGGTCAATGACGGCTCCTGGCAGGTAGGGGTGTACCCCAGGGTGATGCATTTGGGAAGTCCATACTTGAGGGTTTCACGAGAAGGAATCGCAATGTGTTAATTTAATCTGGGTGGCTTCGCCAACAGGTTATCACAACTAAAGGACATTGGGCTCACACGATAACTTGTCCAGTGACTTTCACTCCAGCTTGACGTGTAAAATGGACCAAATATTGGTGTGCCATTTCTTTTCGATGTGTGGTTGCTACAAAAACAATCTGCGTGTTTGGTTTACTGCAGGAAGAATCTCTTCCTCTGTCAATCCCTCATTGTCTCTCTCCCTGCTGCTCTCTTCTCTTTTTCTATGTCGATCTCCCCGTCCCTCTCTGTCTATCTCTCACTCATTCTGCTTCTCTCTTCATCTCTCTTTGTCCCTTTCTTTCTGTCCATCTCTCTCGCCCTCTACCTCTCTCTGCATCTCCTTCTCTGCCTCTCTCTTTCTGTCTTTGTTCCAGCATTCTGACTGACTATGGTTAATTTACTTTGAGATTGCAGTCATCTCCAGAATGGGTATTCGATCCACAGGGCATAAGAGAGATGGAGAGAGAGAGAAGCAAAGTATTTTGGTGTTCCTTTTTGTAAAATAAGCCCAACAGACTGAAGCGGATGCATGCAGTCAGAAGAAAAGTAGAATGAACATAACATCAAGGTAACAGTGAGGAAGAGAGAGATTTCTCTGCCTCCTCGGCCCTGTTCTCCTCAGGTATATAATCGCTGACAAAATAATGTAAACTCCATTTACAATTTTGACGCTGTGGGTGGAAATTGGTGTGTATTTTCCCTGTTTTTGTTTGGATGAAAACCTGTGCTATTTTCTGTGGGAGTTGCCATGCCAACCTCCGCTATCATGGCCGCCGCCATTTTGGTCCTTTGTATTCATGGCATCCCTGGCAGTTGCCCGAAAGCAACACTGGACCAACTCACACGCGCTAATTACTGTCCTCAGGATATAAACGTAAAATAAAACCGCGTACACAGTGACACTGAGATAACTTCGGAAAGCTAAAAATAGTCAGAGATAACCAATGTGACAGAGAAGAAAAATTCAAGATGGGCAGTGAGAAAGATTTGAGACGAAGACTTCAGTCTGATAGAGATAACAAAAACGCAATCAGAGCACACTCCTAATATCTGCTGTCGGCCATCAAGTACTTTAATTATATTTTTATTAATACAGTTAATCACGGGTCCTTCGAAATGCTCTCTATGGATGGCATGATAAAGAGGTTGAGAGACTCTAGCAGCCTGTTTCACTGATGGCGGAGTAAATGTTTGAGCAACCGGCTTCCAAAGTTGTGCGCATGTCACAATGAAAAATAAATGTCGCCAAATCTCCAGAGGGCCATAGGTTGCTCTCCCCTTTGAGTACTGCTGTGGTGGAGGGGGTGATGGGTGCATGGGATGGGGGGGGGGGGGGGGGGGGGGGGAGAGTTAACCCGAGGGTCACCATACCTCGGACGAGGGGGCGAGGTTGAGAAGTCGGGCTTTCATGAATAAGCTCGACTGGCACAGGTATTGAACCCACGCTGTTGCCGTCGCTCCATATCACAAACCACCTGAGTTATGGACATCCCCCCCCCCCCCCACCTTTCTCCCCGGCATTAAGGAGAATTGAGTACTGAAAGGAGACAGTTGCAAGGAATCATTGTTTGCCGATATCCTAATTCACACCAAGTCCAATTCACCCATCCATACTGAACCACACTGCTCCCTGGGCCAGCAACACTTTGATTTTAACATTCTCGTCCTCGTTTTCAAATCCCTCTGTGAAGTTTGCCCATAATGTTAAGCACGACCTCCAACCACTAGGTGGCAGTGTAAACCCATCACGTGTTCCTGTGATCTGGGAGTTGGGAGCAGGTCGTGCTGGGAGATATCTGCAGTAGTTCCACAATAGTTGTTTAGTGTTAGTCGTTCATTATTTAATTTATTTGAATTATCTTATCACTCAGTTGTTCTGCAATAAATTATTTTAAACTACATGTTCTGTCGTTCATCGTTCGTTTCGGTCAGTCTACAGAACAGGACACCCGCGTCTCTCTCCATCTCGGGAATTGCCTCTCATCCCCCGACCCACTGAGATATATGCGCACCTCCAACTCTGTCCTTGTGTGGATATCCCCGATTTAAATCACTCCACCAATGGCGAGTAGGTCACAGAAATCAGTCACCTCCGTAAATCCTTGCCGTCTCTCTTCCTCTGTCACCTAGTTCAAAACACACCCTAAAATCAGTCTCTTTGACCAAAGTTTTCTTCACCCAGGCCTCACGAGGGGCTAAGGCTGGGATTTTGCAGCCAGCCCCACCACAGTGGGCACGGTTACAGGCAGGATGGGAAAGTTCGGAATCGTTAAAGTTAACGTCACTCCAAATTTTCCTGTCCTGCCCGTGACAATGCCTGTGGGTGACGGTGCCGGATAGTCCCAGGGCAGCACGGTAGCATTGTGGTTAGCATAAATGCTTCACAGCTCCAGGGTCCCAGGTTCGGTTCCCGGCTGGGTCACTGTCTGTGCGGAGTCTGCACGTCCTCCCTGTGTGTGCGTGGGTTTCCTCCGGGTGCTCCGGTTTCCTCCCACAGTCCAAAGATGTGCGGGTTAGGTGGATTGGCCATGCTAAATTGCCCGTGGTGTCCTTAAAAGTAAGGGTGGGGGTGGGGAGTTGTTGGGTTACGGGTATAGGGTGGATATGTGGGGTTGAGTAGGGTGATCATTGCTCGACACAACATCGAGGGCCGAAGGGCCTGTTCTGTGCTGTACTGTTCTATGTTCTATCTGGTCAGTCCCATCCGTAAGTGTTTGATACTGGCCCTGTGAAGCACCATGTTGTACTACAACAAAAGGCACCATACAAATGCAAGGGTTTGGTTGTTGAAGGAGGAAGTGGAGCAAGCAAAGCTGGTTTACAACAGAGCACATTTTAAAGGGGAATCGGTTTCAGGAGCAGGTCTTGTGCGACCTTTTGTTGTCTTTTTAAAATTGCATTTCAATAGCGCCTTCCACGGCCTCAGGATGTTCCAAGCACTTTACTTTTGAAGTGCAGTCCCTGCTGCAACGTAGGAAATGCGGCAGTATATTTGCACAGCATAGCGGTGCCCCTCAGCAATGTGGTAATAGTCAGATCGTCTGTTCTAAGGGTTGGTTGAGGATTTGCCAGGACACTGCGGACAATGCTCTTTGTCCAAATCATAGAAGCATTGGATCCCTACAGTGCAGAAGGAGCCATTCGGCCCATCAAGTTCGCACTGATCCTCCGAAAGAGCACCCTACCCAGACCCACTCCCCTGTCCTTACCACGTAACCCCACCTAAGCTAAAGGTTCCCAGTGGATTGGAAACACGCTAATCTTCAAAAAGAGAGGGAGGCAAAAAATAGGAAACTGCAGACCGGTTAGCTTGACCTCTGTGGTGGGGAAGTTACTGGAATCAATCAAGGAGAAGATGACTGAACATTTGGAAAGACAGAGCTCAATCCACCATTGTCAGCATGGTTTTATGAAGGGCAAGTCATGCTTGAGAATTGAGTTCTTTGAGGACGTAACCAGCAAAGTGGATAATGGGGAACCTGTGGATGTGGTATATCTAGACTTCCAGAAGGCGTTTGACAAGGTGCCACATAAAAGACTGACCCAGAAGGTGAGATTGCAGGGGATTGGCGGTAGAGTACAAGACTGGATTGGCTTGAGGCTGTCTGTCAGAGAGCAGAGGGTCAAGATAAATGGGTCCTTTTCTGGCTGACAAACTGTGGGGTGTCACACCGGTCAGACCTCGGACCTCAATTATTTACAATCTATCTAAATGGTCCACAAGCAGGAACAGAGTGCAGCACAGCAAAATTTGCGGATGATACTAAAATAGATGTGAAAACAGGCAGTGAAGAGGAGAAAAGAGTTTACAGACGGAAAAGAATCCCCCCCCCCCCCCCCCCCCCCCCCCCCCCCCGCCGGCCAATGGCGTGCCCCCGAGAAGCACACGGCTGGGGGACCGGAGAATCCGGCCCAGTATCTCTAACTGTGTAACATTCCCTCAGGACTGCACTGGCGTGTCAGCCTAGACTTTGTGCTCAAGTCTCTGGAGTGGAATGGGCCAACCGACTCGAGAGGCAAAAGTACTGAGCCACGACTGACTTTTGTTTTCAAACAATATACTTTATTCATAAAAACTCTAATAAACATTACAGAACATTTCAAATTGTCTTGACTGTACATTTCCATCAAAGTTACACATTCACTTGTCTTTCTTCAATTCAAATGGGATGACATTACACACTTATCCCTCTTTACGTTACAATTCTTTCTGAAATATTTACATTGTCATGTTTCTTTTATACATTGGAGTGTTGAAGACCCAGACCGAGGGGTTTACACTGTTACCCACCCCTCGGTGTACATTTGCTGGTAAGGCCTTACACAGTGGCCTTTCCCCATTGCGCCTTGGCGGCAGCTACGACTGACTACCGCTCGCCGACTGGAAAACATGACAGTCACAAAATGGCAAACCTGCTTCCCCAACTCCTCAAGCAAATAAAGAGAGTGCCCCTTCAAGATGCGCATGACTGCGTTTGGTTTTGCTAATGAAATGGAGTTTGAGTTTAGTCAGTAGGGATGCAAAGAGCAAGGGGTGCATGGAGGACAATCGATATTGCCAGCAGGCAAAGTGGGGGATTCTTCAAAGATAATCATTTAATTGCTTTTTTTTTGAATAATGAGTTGGTGGTTGGAGATTTTACAGGTGAATCTGTTCCTGCACATGGTGTTTACATTATCAGATTGCTATAAATGACGAGGAATCTCTAATCCTCACACAGGAGCAGTTTGTAGCTAGAAGCTAAAGTTACAATGACATAGAATAGTATTTACAAAGAAAGTGTCAGATAAAGCAACTCCTCTTTTTGCAGTGAGCATGTGCTTTTTGCAGATAGTGGTCTGAACAAGTACTCCAAAGCTGGAGATTGACAATGCAGACAGGCCGATAATCAGTGGGAGAAATCACTGACTCTCTGAGGCCAGGGGGGTTACCATTAATCCCGTCCTCTTTGGGAAGTGTAAAATGGTTTGTCCGCTTGAACATTGGAAACAGATCACGCTGTACATGTGGGACAGCAACAATGGCAGAGCCATTGGAAGTAACTTTGGGGGACAGGGGGTGGATTTCTGGGGAAGTTCATTAAACCCCTCACTCTGTTAATTGTAACCAGGCAGATTTTGCATGTCAGGACACAAGAACAAAAAGTTACATGGGGCAGCAGGGTAGCATGGTGGTTAGCATAAATGCTTCACAGCTCCAGGGTCCTAGGTTCGATTCCCGGCTGGGTCACTGTCTGTGTGGAGTCTGCACGTCCTCCCCCTGTGTGCGTGGGTTTCCTCCGGGTGCTCCGGTTTCTTCCCACAGTCCAAAGATGTGCGGGTTAGGTGGATTGGCCATGCTAAATTGCCCGTAGTGTCCTAATAAAAGTAAGGTTAAGGGGGGGGTTGTTGGGTTACGGGTATAGGGTGGATACGTGGGTTGAGTAGGGTGATCATGGCTCGGCACAACATTGAGGGCCGAAGGGCCTGTTCTGTGCTGTACTGTTCTATGTTCTATGTTACATTTTAATGTTGAATGGAGTGTTTCTCGGTGTTTTTTTCGGTGAGATCCACACAGGCATTTACCCACACTTATTTGGATCTTGGGTAGTATCTCTCCAGACTAACCCACACAAAGGGCGCAATTCTCCAGAAAGATTTCATAGGACAGCCAGTGCCGCCTGGGATGAGGTGGCGGCAACTGTCAGCTTGGGGAGTGTGACCAGGAGGACTGGCCTCCAGTGCAGCAGGAAGGTCAACAACCTACACCGGGCAGCACGAGTGAGCAGATACCAATGCCCCCTACCACCACCCCCTGCTCTGAGACCTTTCCGCCCCCATGGGAGCACCCCCCAACTCTCCATGCGATCTCCAACCCTTCCTCCACTGCCTCTCCCCCCCTTCGGCCCCCAACCCTTCCTCCACCCATCCTCCCCCTTCAAACCCTGAGCCCTTCCTCCACCCGCCACCCCCTTCAACCCCCCACCCCTCCTTTCACACCTCCCCTCCTACCACTGCGAACCACGTGTGTGGCTAACGATGCCCTCTCTGTGTCTCCTCAGGAAAAGCTCTCCCACAATCGCTGGGCTAAGGGGCCCAGACTGGCGGAGGTGTGGCAGACATCGGAATCCTGACCTCCTTCGAGGAGCGGGCCCTGGAGGTGACCGGTGTGGCCGAGGACAGGCCGGTCACCAGCAGTGGACATGGCTGAGGCAGTGCAAAGCATGGCCCAGTCACTGAGGAGCATTGCCGAGGGCGTCGACACGATGGTGCCGGCCATGAGGAACCTCCAAGACTGGCAGAGTCAGATGATGCAGGGGCAGCCGGGGCTCAAAACAGCTGCCCCTCCATCCAAAGGTGAACTGCAGGGCCCTATGGGCACCAACTGGGAGGAAGGGTGCTGGGTGCCAACCCGGACCCATCCCTTGGAGTGAGGATGGTGACCATCAGCTCCCCCCAGTTCTACCCCTTTGATGAGGCCACGTTTCGCAGCTAGCAAATGGGACAGGGCGGCACAGCTGTGCTGTCAACAAGTGAGCCAAGGCCCTCTGACCCCAGACCCCCAAGAGGCCGCCCGCCCGAGGTATCGAAGGCCACGGGACGAGGTAAGCAGCTATCTGCCTGCACCTCAGAGGTGCATCCTGGCGAGAAATCTAAATGTAGCGGTACAGCGAGGAAGGCAAAGCACATCGAGGATCACTGCGGGCACCGAGGAGAAGGGACGAGGTGGGGGGGAAGGGGGTAGATAGGGGGTAGGGGGGGTAGGGGGGTGGGAGGGGCGGCACCATCGGGAGAGTGAGGAATTGTGAAACACAATAAACATCCTTGACCACAACCAGTATGATGCCTCAGTCACTTTCTTCTCCAATGCAGGCTGACCTCCGAACCCTTGGCCCATCTCTCCAGCCATCTACCCCCCCCCCCCCCCCCCCCCCCCCCCGGGCACACCGCATGCAGGTGATGGGTGTGAGCGAGCACTCAGTAGACAGGCAGGGGTCAGACTATGGCACAGATTGAGGAGCACCGACGCTCAGCTCTCTGAGGGTTAGCATCACCCCCTGCCCTTGACAGTGATCTGATGACGGTGTCGACACAGTCCCAGCACCTGAAGTGACGTGACACATACCCGGGGAGGGCAGAAAATTGGAGTGTGTAAGGTATCAAAGACGGATCAGGCCACATCCTAAGTGAAGCGGGCGAGTATGAGGGCCTCCCTGGGCTTCGAGCTTGTCGGACACTCGCCGCTGCCACCAGTCCCGCGCCTTCCGTCTGGTCCTCAGGTGCCTCCCCAGCCTCGTCCTCCAGCCCCTGCTGGTCCATCTCATCATCCTTGTCCCCGTCCCCCTCCTCCTCCTCCTCCTCAGTAGCCCCATGTTCCTCATCACCAACCTACAGCGCGTCACCCCGCTGCTGTGCAAGGTTGTGGAGGGCACAGCAGATCACCACAGAGTGGACGACCCTCCAGGGAGTGTTCTGGAGTGCACCACTGGATTGGGAGAGGCATCGGAACCGCATCGTGAGGAGTCCGTGCACCGCTCAATGACAGTCGGGAGGCTGCATGGGCCTCGTTGTAGCGGGTCTCCGCTGCAGCCTCTGGACGTCATTAGCCAGGTCCTCAGAGGATAGCCCTTATCCCCCAAGAGCCAGCCGCCCATCCCGGGGTGGTCCTCGAAGAGGCCGGGGATGACCAAATGCCCCAGGATGTAGCTGTTGCGCACACTCCCGGGAAGCATGCACACATGTGCAATATCTTCATCTGGTGGTCGCACATGAACTGAATGTTGAGGGAGCGGAACCCCTTTTGGTTAACGTAGGGCACTCCCAGATGGCCCGGTGAGCGTAGGGCAAAATGCCTGGCATCTATTACCCCCTGGACCTGCGGCTCCCTGGCGATGGTGGAGAAACCTGCTGCCCGGGCATCTTGCTGGGCTTGGCCCATGTCAAAGATGGCGTAGTTCTCCGCTCGGGCAAATAGAGCATCTATGATCTGGCGGATGCACCTGTGGGCTGAGTCTGGGAAAAGCAGAGGCACCGAATAGCCCGTCTATCTCTACTTCTGTGTGCATTAAACTCATGTTGCCTGGCCCTCCCCAATCTGTTCGAATGGAATAATTTATCCTTATGTAAATGCCCAGAGAGGTGGAAATTTCTATCAGCTTACCTCCAGCCTACACTGTTCAAAAGCAAATAGGCTCAAGGGACTTGGTCTTGCTGAATATCCAAGGTTTTTTTTTGAAGTAGGAACAATTCTCGTAGCTCTCCCCTGGATACTTTCCAAAACTACTGTATCACCCATCAGATGCACAGTGACAGAATAGAGAGCTTTGATTTATGCTGAATGGCTCTATTAATAAATCCTACCTCCCTGTTAGCTTTAGTGCAACAATACGCAAACAAACAATTCTGCCCAATCAATCCGTGTTGCTGTTCATTCTGCATCCGAACGGTTAGCTTTAATCTAAGGGGGCAGCACGGTGGCGCAGTGGGTTAGCACTGCGGCCTCACGGCGCTGAGGTCCCAGGTTCGATCCCGGCTCTGGGTCACTGTCCGTGTGGAGTTTGCACATTCTCCCTGTGTCTGGGTGGGCTTCACCCCCACAACCCAAAGATGTGCAGGATAGGTGGATTGGCCACTCTAAATTGCCCCTTAATTGGAAAAAATGAATTGGGTACTCTAAATTTATTTTTTAAAAGCTTTAATCTAATAGGCCATATTTTAACGACAGCAAATGGGGGGGGGGGGGGGGGGGGGGGGAGGGACGGTGGAGGAGCACACCCCACCCCCGCAACCCTGCGTAAACATTAAATAGGTCATGAGGATATTGGGTCAACATGACATCACCACGCCAGCCTGCATCATCAGAGAAGCTGAGTGGATGAGGAGATGGGAAGTCTCCCCGCCATTTTGAAGTATCCTATTGACAAGCTGGTGCTAAAAATCCACTTGCACGCAATCTTTCATTACCCGCTGTATTCAGGGGTGTCGCATTAATCAGGTCAGTCCATAAGAGGGTCGTTTAGGAGTCTGTTAACAGTGGGGAAGAAGCTGTTTTTGAATCTGTTTGTGCGTGTTCTCAGACTCTGTATCTCCTGCCTGATGGCAGAAGTTGGAAGAGTGAGTAAGCCGGGTGGGAGGGGTCTTTGATTCTGCTGCCAGAACAAATAAAGATTGAGAGAGCAGGCCCCTTTAAATTTGTAGCCCTGACCAACTTCTTGTGCCTCATGACATCTCAGCTACAAAAACCCTCACGAGACCCTGGGGGGCACCCCAATTGATCTCCCCGTGGGGCTGGGGGAATACTAGCTCCCCCACGAATGGACGGAGGTCCGCCCAACTGAAGCTCATGAATTTGGGCTATAAAATATCTTCAGGATAAGATCCTGGCATGGATAGAGGATTGGCTGACTGGCAGAAGGCAGAGAGTGGGGATAAAGGGGTCTTTTTCAGGGCGGCAGCCGGTGACTAGTGGTGTGCCTCAGGGATCGGTGCTGGGACCACAACTTTTCACAATATACATTAATGATCTGGAAGAAGGAACTGAAGGCACGTTTGCTAGGTTTTCAGATGATACCAAGATCTGTAGAGTGACAGGTAATATTGAGGAAGCAGGCGGGCTTCTGAAAGACTTGGACAGGCTAGGAGAGTGGGCAAAGAAGTGGCAGATGGAATACATGTGGAAAAGTGTGAAGTTATGAACTTTGGAAGGAGAAATGGAGGCATAGACTATTTTCTAAATGGGAAGATCCTTGGGAAATCCGAAGCACAAAGGGACTTGGGAGCCCTTGTTCACGACTCTCTTAAGATCAACATGCAGGTTCAGTCGGCAGATAGGAAGGCAAATGCAATGTTAGCATTCATGTCAAGAGGGCTAGAATACAAGACCACGGATGTACTTCTGAGGCTATATAAGAAGGTGGTCAGACCCCATTTGGAGTATTGTGAGCAGGTTTGGGCCCCGGGATGTGCTGGCCTTGGAAAGGGTCCAGAGGAGGTTCACAAGAATGATCCCTGGAATGAAGAGCTTATCGTATGAGGAACGGTTGAGGATTCTGGGTCTGTACTCATTGGAGTTTAGAAGGATGAGGGGGGATCTGATTGAAACTTACAGGATACTGCGAGGCCTGGATAGAGTGGACGTGGCGAGAATGTTTCCACTTGCAGGAAAAACTAGAAGCAGAGGACACCATCTCAGACTAAAGGGACGATCCTATAAAACAGAGATGAGGAGGAATTTCTTCAGCCAGAGGATGGTGAATCTGTGGAACTCTTTGCTGCAGTAGGCTGTGGAGGCCAAATCACCGAGTGTCTTGAAAACAGAGATAGATAGGTTTTTGATCAATAAGGGGATTAGGGGCTATGCGAAGAAGACAGGAGAATGGTGATGAGAAAAATATCAGCCATGATTGAATGGCGGCGCAGACTCGATGGGCCAAGTGGCCTAATTCTGCTCCTATGTCATATGGTCTTAAAAGCCACCCAGACTGGGACCAGTGTGTTCAGTGGTCCCGGTTGGGACCTTTGAGTTGTAAGCTACATTGCAGCCCTAACTCTATGCTGGCTTATTAACTGCTATTTTTTTACCTTGTCAGGCCTCCTAAGCTTTTATACCAGTCCCAAATATCCGATCGGGTGCAGAGGCCCCGCCTTCACAACACTGATTGGCCACCATCCAAACTAGCCATCCGATACTTGATTCGCCGAGGTAAGACGGTGAGGCAGGAGTGATCGAGTCACCCACTTTCCCTTCCACCCCCTCCCCCACCGCCCGCCAAAAATGTAAATCCAGCCCCATATGTCTGTCCTTTTCCTGCGGACCTTTCTTTCAACACTCGTCTCACCTCTGCTTAAATATTACTGTTGTGCTCCGTAATCTTGTCCAGAACTGCTGGTGACTTAACCAGAACGATGATTTATTAATGTATACTTGGTAAGGTAACGATTTCGAATCTTATACAGACCAAGTTATCATAGAGTTATATCCTGGAACTCCCTTATGTGTGATTGTCCTCGTGTACGGCTTACAACCTTCTCCTGGTGGCCAGATGTCACCTGACTGATATTTAGAATTTAGAATTTAGAACAGTACAGCACAGAACAGGCCCTTCAGCCCTCAATGTTGTGCCGAGCAATGATCACCCTACTCAAACTCACGTATCCACCCTATACCCGTAACCCAACAACTCCCCCTTAACCTTACTTTTTAGGACACTACGGGCAATTTAGCATGGCCAATTCACCTAACCCGCACATCTTTGGACTGTGGGAGGAAACCGGAGCACCCGGAGGAAACCCACGCACACACGGGGAGGACGTGCAGACTCCGCACAGACAGTGACCCAGCCGGGAACCGAACCTGGGACCCTGGAGCTGTGAAGCATTGATGCTAACCACTATGCTACCGTGCTGCCCAATATGATATCTTACGCCACCTGCTGATGGGAGGACACACTGCGGAGTACTTGTAACATTATCCACAGGTATATCACCACAATTACCATGGCCTCTGTTACAATCATCAGCTCTGATAATGCATTCAACCGCTTCACAGCCCTCTCTTCCTGCTTCTCCTGGTCAATGACTTAAATCTCTTTTATGTTTTATATGCCCCCTCCCCCATTCTAGAGCCCTCAATAGCTGCAGACAGAGTGCCTCTGTCTACCCTGACCTGTCCCCCTTCATCATTTTAAACACCTCTATCGAATTATCGCTTACATATCTTCACGGTTGCACAGTGGTTAGCACAATGGCTTCACAGCACATAGGTCCCAGATTCGATTCCCGTCTGGTTCGATTCCCGCCATGATTGAATGGTGGAGCAGACTCGATGGGCCGAGTGGCCTAATTCTGTTCCTATGTCATATGGTCTTAAAAGCCACCCAGACTGGGACCAGTGTGTTCAGTGGTCCCGGTTGGGTCACTGTCTGTGTGGAGTCTGCACGTTCTCCCCGTGTCTGCGTGGGTCTCCTCCGGGTGCTCCGGTTTTCCCCCACAGTTCAAAGATGTGCTAGTTAGGTGGATTGGCCATGATAAATTGCCCTTCGTGTCCTAAAAAAGGTTAGGTGGGATTACTGGGTTACGAGGATAGGGTGAAGATGTGGGCGTAGCTAGGGTGCTCTTGGGGCAGCACGGTGACACAGTGGCAGCACTGCAGTCTCAAGGCACCGAGGTCCCAGGTTCGATCCTGGCTCTGGGTCACTGTCCATGTGGAGTTTGCACATCCTTCCCGTGTTTGCGTGGGTTTCGCCCCCCACAACCCAAAGATATGCAAGGTAGGTGGATTGAACACGCTAAATTGCCCCTTAATTGGAAAAATGAATTGGGTACTCTAAATTTATATTTATAAAAGGTAGGGTGCTCTTTCCAAGGGCCGGTGCAGACTTGATGGGCCGAATGGCCTCCTTCAGCACTGTAAATTCTATGATTCTATGAATTGTATTTCCTCCATCCCATTCCGATTTCACATTGTAGGGTCCTGCCCTGCTTGTATATATTGCAGCCTTCAGCAAATCAACAGATTTATTAATTATTCATCAAATAATTAAGTTGGATTCTGTTGGCTGGAATGCTTTAGATGCAGATATGAGTCTCATCAATACTGGGCATTGGTTAGTTGTGTTGTTTCATTCTGCCCAATTTCCACTGTATATAAATACACACACACACACACAGTCTCCGAGAGAGTGAGAGAGGTACAGCCTGATTGTTGATCATGAGAGGCTGTTTCATCAATCAGGCACATGGGATTTTATTAGCCTGTTGATGGAAGCTGCTGCGAATATGCTGAGCCGCCAATAATAAAGAGATGGATAGATTTGTTTCACTGTGTTTGCTGTCCGTGAATCACTTCACTATTTCAGGCCTGGTTTGGGAGTTTAGAAACCTACAGATTGTAGGGGTAATACTGGACTGAAGGGGTTTTGGGCAGGCACTTCCACACTCTCAAGAAGGAATGATTTGCTTGGGAGGTTGATGGGATACTAATTTTAGCACGGTGAGCAGACCAGCTTCGCAACATTCATTCAAAGTAGTACAAATTGAGGAATCCAACACGGCTCTGTGATAATGCTGGCTTTGCGCCAGTGGCTATAGCGCTCATTACAGGCTCAATGATTTGTGGGTTCCAGCCCTGCTTTGGGAGTTGAGCAGAGAATCTAGGCCGGCACTGCAGCGCAGTATTCAGGGAGCGCTGCATTGTCTAAGGTATGCTGATATTTGGATGAGGCATGTACAAGACCGAGAGCTGCAAAATTCATGGAACGTCGATCCTGACGTTTGTGGGTTATTGAGAAAATGCCTTATTACAAGAGAATAGGTGGACTCTGGTGCCATTTTGGGTGGTAGCTCCAATGTTTGCCTACCCATAGCAGCAAGCCAGAAAGGTGCTATCTAAATAGCAGTCCTCCATTTGGAGTGGGACATGCTAGTTGCCATCACCAAGTTGGTACTGACACTAAAAATGAATCTGTTGGGTTTGAAACTTTGGCTATTAATGCGAGGAATACTCATGCCCTGTAACCATAGACTATGCTTTAGTACAGAATAGAATCTGAACAATTCCCAGCTTCTCAATTTTCAATTCCTAGCTCCTGATTATTATGTAAAACACGGCTTGTACTGCAGCGCCTTTGTAAGGCCCCCTTCTCCACTTTACGCCAGCCTGACAGCAGGCAGCTCCTGTTACCCTCTCATCCATGCATAACTTGTAGAGCTTCACAAGTTCTGGCTATGGGATAGCCACAGAGGCTCAGGATCTTTGTGGGAACTGTGAGGGGCCGCGGGGTGATTATACCTGCTTCATGCCAGCTGCCACTACCTGAATTCACATCACAACAGTAATAATGCCATCCGTGACAGCCTCGTCCATTGAAGGTTGCTCCATCAATCCTCCATGTTGTATGATCTTCTTTCAGCTACCTCCAGTCCCCCATCAATGCCCATTAAAACCAGCCTCCGGTATGTCAATTTAGCAGTTTCGACGCAGTAATAATTCCAGAAGGCGTGGAGTGAATGACTAAACTGGTTTATTTTAAAGTGAAAATAAAGCTGCTAATGCAGTACTAAAAAACAAACATCCCAGACCAGGACTCTCGGGAAATGCCAGTTCAGGTCTGGGAGCTACATTTAAAGGTCCCGCTAATGAGCTCCAGCTGGGTGGGCCTCTGCCCGCTCACCACGGGAACTCGTATTCTACAAAGCCCATGGGGAGATCAATCAGAGATCCCCCATGGTCTTCGTGAGGATTATCACATCGCTCCTCCCCTCAAGTCAGAATCTTCCCCCAAACTCCCTCGGCAATGAGGACTTTTTCGTGTCTTGGCACAAGGCCTTGAGTCAGCAGCAGGTGAAGTTGGATCAGGGGGCGTGAAGCAGATTGGGGATCATCACGACCTTGTTTAACGCCAAAGGACGACAGTCGGAGGCTCGTCTCTGGTGCTGACCTCTGGTGGAGGATCAACCTTCTCATTTCGGACTCCTCACCTTCACCGCGGGGTGAATGACTCTTGGGTCCTGTATAGTCCGAGCCCTTTGCCAGAGGTCAGCAAGGACATCGTCTCTGCCGAAATTATCTCCGCTGTGGCACATTCCCTGCTTCTCATGTTGTCCAGGTGTTTTTCACGGCCTTCCCTTGGACTTTGTAAGAAACCAGACCAGTCTTTTCCAGCACAACCCTGGGATTCATTGGGATCCGCACATCGACAATATCTCCTACCCTGAAGGTTGCTGTGGTCTTCTGGTGATGTAGTTCCTTTTTTGGGGTCTCCTGCTTTGACTCCACCTTCCCCCCCCCCCCTCCCCCCCCCCCAAGTTAGGAAACGGAAGCTGGGCCAGGTGCACAGACGACGTTCCATTAACAATTCCACTGGTGCGACTCCGGCCATCGTGTGCAAAGTGGTTCTAATGATAATAATAATCTTTATTATTGTTAAAAGTAGGCTTACATTAACACTGCAATGAAGTTACTGTGAAAATCCCCCAGTCGCCACATTCCGGCGCCTTCGGGTGCACTGAGGGAGAATTCAGAATGTCCAATTCACCTAACCAGCACGTCTTTCGGGACTTGTGGGAGGAAACCGGAGCACCCGGAGGAAACCCACGCAGACAAGGTTCTGAGAGGATCCGGACCAATTTTGTACCCGGGGAGCCAGCAGGCTGTTTCTTCATTCCAGCCCATTCGGCCAGCCCATTAGACGATGGATGGTTGGCGCTGGTCGTATGTGTTTAATGTCGTTCAACTTCATGAATGCCTGACATTTACCACTGCCGCAGTGGAGGTGCCGAACACCACAGCACCTCGGACCCCCCCCCCCCCCCCCCCCCTCCTCCCACCCCACTTCCTGTCCCTGGTGCATCTGGTGGGCAGCGGACAGAACCGGATAGCACCTCACCACCTGGGACACCCGAGCAGCGGCCAGGCGCGTCCAGGCCCGGTCGCCCCAGAAGATGCCCACCAACAGGGATCCAGGTCGCAGGGCAGAAATCACAGCAGGCTGCCTCCATTCCTGATGTACCATCTGGGGATTCTCCTAGATGTAGCATTAGGTCCCATAGGGACAGAAAGTTAGACACCGGTTGAGTTGACACACTGCAGGGCACTGTTTAGTTATAGGGGTTAGGGCATGTATCTGTATATTTGTGGCAGGTATGTATTCATGGAAGGGGTTTCAGGCAGGGCTGGCCATGCCCCTGGCCCGTTCCCCCCACCCCCAGTCGGTGAACATGGAGACGATCAGAGCATCCCATGCACGTTAGCCCTGGTGCACACATGGTGCAGCCTCCCGTGCCTGGGCCCCATGTCCTGCCGATCACCCCCCTCTCCCACATCCTTCTCATCGGACGAGGCCTGGTGTTCATCTCCTCCTCCAGCACATCACCCCTCTGCTGTGCGATGTTGTGGAGGATGCAGCAGTCCGCCACGATGTGGGCGACCCTCTCAGCATCATACAGGAGGGCCCCTCCAGGGCAGTCCAGGCATGTCAACCACAGCTTCAGGAGGCTGAGGCACTGCTTGATCACACTCCTTGTCGCTGCATGGGCGTCATTGTAGCGGGTCTCCACGTCGGTCTGTGGCCTCTAGATGAGTGTCATCAACCCCCCCCCCCCCCCCTTCCCAGGGGCCCCAGCCAGCTCGGTAAGTGTCCAGCCTGCGCCTCTCTGTGTCCTACCTCCTCTCCCTCTCCCTCAGCCACGATGTCGGGTTCACGATTTTTAAAAACACTAGTTAACCTCGCCATCGGGAACTCGGCCCCTTGGAGGTGGAAAATCGCAGAGGCCCCAGAAAATACCGGGTCGGGCCTGCTAGTAACTTGCAAACGGTGTTTACAGTACCTGCGTTCTGGAACGCATTGATGCCGCTGTCAAGGCGATGGAGAATTACGATTTGGCGTCAAATCAGCGCCTGTCGCGATTTTGGGATCGGAAACAATTGAAAATGAAAAAATGAAAATCGCTTATTGTCACGAGTAGGCTTCAATGAAGTTACTGTGAAAAGCCCCTAGTCGCCACATTCCGGCGCCTGTCCGGGGAGGCTGGTACGGGAATTCTCCACTCCACTCAATCGCGTTTACCGATTTCAGTGTGGGAAACGATTATTTCGGCCGAAGGAGAATTCTCCCCCCCCCCCCCATGAACTTTCAGCACCTTCCATCAGGAACTCAGAGTAAATTACGAGCTGAACCTTCAAGGCTGATGTGTCGACAATTTGGGTAATCTTTGTTTCTGTTCTGTAGCCTCCAAAGCAGGCTTCAATCACGGAATTTCATTTTGAGGAGACGATTATGCAGGAAGCAGCTACCCGACTTCAGCAGAAGTGCAGTCTTTGAAACATGTGGCACTTGGGAAGAGGGGGCATAGTCCAGCTGGTCTCCTGCCCACCACCCCCTCGGCTGAGCATGACCTTCCCAAGGGCAATTAGGGATGGGCAAAAAAAGCTGACATGTAGAAATTATTGTTTTTGTAAAACCCTGTTGTACTTGATGTTACATGCTCAGCCTGAAGTAGGCCCAGGGGCAGAGGATAACTTCTGCTGGAAAAACAAACAAAAGACATTTAGTGTCCCCCCACTCTTTGCTGCTGATGGCCGCTGGAAGATAAGGATGGGATTGGAATGGAGGAAAATGAACCCACTCTGCAGCAGAACTAGAAACAGGGAAAGGCTCAATGCATTTTTCTGTCGGAATTTTCACACCAAGCTTCATGAAATCAAATCCAGCTCTGATTTATTTTCTTTTATTCTATGTCGGATTATCAAGGCAGCTTCCTCCAGGTCACACCTTTAATATAGTACTCACTGGAGACCTTTCTTAATTTCCAGTTACAGTAGTCTTGAGCTGCAACATTGGCCTCCAGGAGAAAACATTTTCTTTATTGCTCCTCGCTAATACAGATAATCCATATCAAAGCACTCTCTATAACCTGCTCCCAATACTCTCTGATGTAGCGCGGCCTTGAATCAAACACACTTTCATCATACCTTCCCCATTAGAAATTATGGTCATAATCACTCTCCCAGGGAGATGTTTTCTGAAATTCAATTATTTTCAACATGGATTTCAATATTAGGAATTACACAGGAATGGACAAGAGGTTGAGGGCAGGTTCGAGCTTTGCTGTCATTTTTCTTTACATGATGTGGGCATTACTGGCTGGGCCAGTCTCCCTAATTACCCTCGGGCTGTGGATCTGGAGGCACCTATAAGCTCAGGAGATTTGGCCCAGATGGGACAATTGGTCAAGAAACTTGAACTTCAAAATTCCACCATCTGCCATGGTAGGATTCGAACCCAGGTCCCCAGAGCTTTACTCTGAGTCCAATGACAGCACCACTAGGTCACCACCTCCCCATGTTGCATACGAACATTCCCTGCTTCCTTATCTGGATTCACCCCTGAATGTAGGCCACTCAGGTGAAGATCAGCATCTTCAGAAGACAACCAAAGAACAGAGGAGTTGCGAATAAGATATTGTTGCACCTTGCAGTTTTGAAGGATTCCTCCCCTCTGATTCTTAGTTAAAGCTGAATTTATGATCACCAGCGCTGGGAAGGAGCTCTGTGAAGTAATTGTGAACTGATTCATGTCAATAGAATCCACTGGGAACCCTAATAGAAAACTGTCAAATGTTGACAGAACCTTGGGCCTTCCAGAATCAAATAGTTCTGTCGCATTTAAAGAAATCGAGTCATTGCAGGCTCTGTTATTATTGACAGTCACGGGTATCTTAGCCAAGTCCCCATTGCCCATTCCTCATGCATCAATGCTATTTGAATTTGCGAGGCCGGTCTCCCCACAGCTTGTTTCTCGGTGATGAAAGGCTGCTCACCATTGACTGGTGGCAGGGTCTATTGGTCGCACCACTATCAATGGGATTTCCCATTGATCCCATCCCACTCCTTCGGGAAACCCACACAACAGGTGTTCACCGTGGACAGGACCAGAATATCCCACAAACGTGAAGAGAGGGAAGATTTCACCCCCCCCCCCCCCCCCCCCCCCCCCGGCAACATTTGACAAGAATCCATTGGGATCTTCGATGGATTTGGCCTAGGGAATCAGTTAACCATTGCCTCGCAGAGCTGTTTGCCCAATGCTGGTCATCGTCGATCCACCTTTTTTAAAAAAAAATAATTGGGTACACTAAATATATATATTTTAAATAAATTTAGAGTACTCAATTCATTTCTTCCAATTAAGGGGCAATTTAGCGTGGCCTATCCACCTGCCCTGCACATTTTTGGGTTGTGGGGGCGAAACCCACGCAGACACGGGGAGAACGTGCAAACTCCACACGGACAGTGACCCAGAGCCGGGTTCGAACCTGGGACCTCGGTGCCGTGAGGCAGCAGGGCTAACCACTGTGCCGCCGTGCTGCCCTCATCGTTTCAGATTTCACTGAGAATCAGATCCACAAGAATATCAGAAGATATGGTACGAACAAAAGGCCAATCAGTCCATCAAGCCAGTTCCTTGCTGAGACTATCCTGTAACACCTGAACTGTGACGAAGATTCAGACTAGAATAGAATAGACACTCGCAAAGGTATAAAATTCTAACATTCTCAAACAGATTTTATTGATCGTTATTGATGTTTGTTGCAAAATCGAAAGGATATGAATACCATACTGCTGGCTGGAGAACAGGCAAATTGCATCATGCGGAACCTATCAATGGAAAACAAAGCTTTCAAACAGATCTCTTTCAATTCAATGTTTCCTCATTTTATAAATGCCTCACAGAAGCTGAATCCTCCAAATCCACTTTGTGTTTTACCTTCTGAACTACAGGACAATTGGCCTCTCTCATCCCGCTCCCTGCCTTACATTAAACTGGGAGATCAGAAGTTTACACATCAACTAGTCTGGATGATACCCACAGGGCTGGATCATCCACACAGTCCCCAGCCTTGCCCCTCAATCTCTTTACTTTAACCAACAGAATCAACGAACCCCCTCCACCCCACCCCCCAAACCCCCACCCCCCACCTCTCCACTTTAACCTCAACCAGGAGACGTTCCCGGAACGATACTTCCAACTCCCAGCTAGTCCATTTGAGTCCCTGTTCGCACTTCGATCTGATGCCCAGGGAAAAAGATGTACAGTCTGACGTGTTGACTGACATCCGGTTGTACATCAAGGAACAAAAGAAAGGAAGACCTTACTCATACCCCAGTGTACTTGGGCTGGGGGCCCATGGTGATCAGAGATTGGTTACTCCCTGCATATTCAGCTCTGTGAGTGATCAAAATTGTTTCACCCCTCATGAACAGAATCCCTATGGACTATTTCAAAATGCCCCTGTTGCCTGTTACAAGTCATCCAAAGAGGCCTCGGTGTACATTGTTTCAAGGGTCCCCACTCCCCTGATTACAATAATAACCATGGAATCAGAGGTGTCAACATTCCCTTAGTGATGTTAGCCCTGTCGGTGTCTTGATAATTCTAGGTATTTACCCCGTTGGCATGCTTTCTGACCTCTTATCCTTACTGTACAGGGTTTTGGTCTTTTTATTGCCCATATCACACATATGACATAAGACATTTCATACCCACGGTAGGGATTCTATGATTTCGTGAACCTTATATGGTGAGTGGGACAGGGGGACAGGGGTTGGGTTGGGGTGGGGTGGGGGTGGGGGGGGGGGGGGGGGGATGAGGCCTGTGAGAGAGAAGAGGGGGATAAAAAATTGGAGGGGGATGTTATGAAATATGTGAAAATAGCTTCAGCCCCCATATCCTCCCCTGACGAATGTGACCCCATTCGGGCACAATAGGCCACCACCCAGGTGGCATGCGTGTCTGGACTGAATGTGTCAGCAGCCAGTTAGATCATGAAGGATATCAAAATGAAGCCTGGTTCTAAACTCTGCCCCTTCCACACATTAACTTTCCATCAGGGAAAGGAGGGAGTGGAGGGGTCAACGGATATGAATACAGAGCAGGATCGAACCCTGGTGATAGTCCTCCTCCCTTGGCCAATGCTCTTGCAGACACTTTTACTCCCTCCAACCTCAATCCCACCCCTACTCCCACCCCCCCTCCCTCCCCAGCTGGTATTGGGTTGGGATCGGCTGAGTCAGAAAAAAGTGCGAGCTGGGCCTTGTTAATCCCGGTTACTCAGCTCCACATCAAGTGATTCATTTACCTGTCAAGCAGTCCTTATAAACCGTCTTCAGCCATAAGCTGAGGTAACCATTTATTTTATCTCTGTTGCTGTGCTATTAGTCATAGTGGTGCAGGGCAAAGGGAACAAAGTGTTATTTTCTGAAAAAGTCACAGAAGCTGGATATGAAAGGAAATGATGGAGATTTATTTGAAGCTGGGATCGTTTGTGTGCACACCACGGTTTGAGATTTTGTACATGAGGCTCTCTGTAAGTCATCATTTGAGGGCTTTTTACTCAGAAGCTTTGGCAATTATTCAGATGAACAAAGCTCACATGTTTTCCGTTGCTGATGCCAGGTAAACCATTAAGTCTTTGAAAAGTGTTTTGAACGACAGACTTTTCCCGTCACTATGTAAACTTGGCTCAGCTGTCATAACTAAGCATTAAGTATTTACAGCAAAAAACACTCAACACAGCCCATCAGTTCTATGTCGGCGTTTACATTATACCTGAGCCTCCCCCCCACCACCCCTCTGCACCAAACCCCATCAACACATTCCTCTGTTACTTTCTGCCTCATGTGTTTGCCCAGCTTCCCCTTGAAGTGAATCGTCACTATTAAGACCATAAGATGTAGGAGCAGAATTATGCCATTCGGCCCATCAATCGTGGCTGATAGGTTTCTCATCCCCATTCTCCTGTCTTCTCCCCATAATCTCTGATCCTCTTATTGATAAAGAACCTAGCCATCGCTGTCCTAAGACACTCTGTGACTTGGCCTTCACTGTTCTCTGCGGCAATGAGTTCCACAGATTCACCACCCTCTGGCTGAAGAAATTCCTCCTCAACTCAGTTATTTTAAAAAATAAATTTAGAATACCCAATTCATTTTTTTCCATTAAGGGGCAATTTAGCGTGGCCAATCCACCTACCCTGAACATCTTTGGGTTGTGGGGGTGAAACCCAAGCAAACACAGGGAGAATGTGCAAACTCCACACGGACAGTGACCCAGAGCCAGGATCGAACCTGGGACCTCGGCGCCGTGAGACTGCAGGGCTAACCCACTGCGCCACCGTGCTGCCCCTCGTCTCAGTTCTATAGGATCGTCCCTTCAGTCTGAGGCTGTGCCTCGTGTTCTAGTTTCTCCTACTGGTGGAAACATCCCTTGTGGTCGGGAATTCCGCATTCTCACTACTGCCTGGGTGAAGAATCCTTCCTTGAGACCCTGTTGGATTTATTGGTGACTATCAAATATTCATGGCACCCTTGTCCTGGTCTCAGCTTCTCTTCATGGCGACTGTATCAAACTCTTTCATGACTTGAAGACCTAGAAAGGTCCACCCCTCAGTTCTTTTTATTTCTAGGGAAGAGCCGTAGAGTGTTTAATCTTTATTTCCAGTCATAATTCTCCATTCTGATATCATAATTCTCAATCCATTTCGCACTTCCTCCGGCGCCTCTTCATCCTTTTTATAATACGGAGACCAATATTATCAACGGCACTCCAAAGTGTGGCGATTCTGGATTCCGGGCTTGACATTCCAAGGACTCTGTTGTGTTTCAGGGTGTGGGCACGCCAGCAACGTTGAAGATGCAACGACCGCACAGCAAGATCCCACAATCAGCAATGAGACGCAAAGCATGTTCTTTCATTTCCCTTGGTGTTGACTCCTCTGCTCTTGCCTTGGTTTGTGCCATGGGGGGGGGGGGGGGGGGAGGCTCAGTGAGGAACCGGTCCTAAGGATTGCAACTCCTTCAGTAATGCATCGAAACCGGGATTGATGTGTTAAATCCTGGAGGCAGGTTTGAATTTTCAGGGCTTCGTGGCAAAGGTTCAATCAACTGAGATGACCCCAATGCCGGGCAGTATGTAGTAGTCACTGAGTTAACCTGCTCAGAGAGGAAATTAAGTTTAACAGTTTAGTGTTAGTCAAGCACCCCGTGTGAAACATTCACAGGAGAGTCTGGCAGCGTCTGAGCTGGGCTGGGAGCACTTTGTTTTCAACCAGCAACCTGCTAATATCTGCCCCCCCCCGCTTTATTATTTCTCTTTAGCTTCCTTCCGTCTCTGAGCTTCGTTAGGGAGGAAGGCTGACAAGAGTTGGACCGCAAAGTGTTTGCCTGCATCTTTCCCAGAGAGTCCTGGCTGGAGATAAGGTGTGACATTAACAGCTTTACTTAAGTGTTGCAGCTTTGAAAGCCAGGCTCCCCTGTCACATGAGATTGCATTCTGAGGCCTGCCATGCTGTACCCTCCCCAGAGCCCCCACAGCTCACCCCCAAACCGAGAACACACACACAGACACACACACACAGACACACACATAAACATACAGACATCAACACACACACACAAACACACACACACATAAACATACAGACATCAACACACACACATAAACACACACAAACACACATATAAACATACACATCAACACACACACATAAACACACACACACATAAAAAAATACACACAAACACAGACACAAACATAAACACACACACACATAGGACACACACACAAACACACACATAAACACACAAAAAGCACACACACATAAACATGCACACATGCATAAAAACACACATGCACAAATGAACACACACACATACACAAATACAAACACGCGCACAGACAAACGCACACACACAAATGCACACACCCACATACAAAACACACCCCCACTCCCCGTTTCTTCCCTTGTATCAGGTTGTTGTGCATTCGTGGTATCTCTAGTGTTCACTCACTAAGCAGCCTTGCAGTGGAAAGGGGTCATTTTAAGAGACTGATCGCTTGACGTCGTCCCGTCATTTGTGCGGGCAGACGGTGTAACATAGCAGCCGGTAGAGTTGACATCTTCTAATAAAGCTCTTTGTTCGTTTGAACCTCTGAGGCCTGCAGACTCCATTTTAAAATGACAGCATAAAAACTGGCGCCGAGATGGGTGAACGGTGTTCGGAAAGAAAAATAAATTATTAAAATCGTCACTACAAGCAAGCCGGTGACGAGGAGCCAAACAATGGCTTCAGCCAGCGGAGGAATGGAAAAATCACTGTGGAATCTGAAGAAAACAACTTTGGAAAGGACATCACCACGTACTCTGCCACGATCTGCAACACTATCGGGAGCACAGTGAGTAGCAAGTACCCTTCAACAACAAAATACAAAAGGAAAACAGGCTGCGCTCAGGTTTGGGGGAAAAGGGAAGCAAGGTAGTGCCAAAAGGTTGTGGCATATCATGTACAATGGGTTCCATCAGTTATGGTCAGGGCTTAGAAACACCAAAGTGTATTATGAAGCTCACCTGACCTATAACTTTCATGTTGAATTGAGCTAGATGAGCACGAGAGCCTTCACTTCAGGTGTGATTCAACAGACTTCCTAGGGGCTTTAATCAAAACAATATTTATTATAAGAATGTAGTTAACATATATAAAACACTTAGCAAGAGTTTGTTTTCAATTACAAACACGATAAAACACACAACAGCTACAGTAATCCATGTGTACAACTCTGAATGAATCCCCCTTAGCTGTTCCAATTCAATACAAAATCTAATAGAACCAAAACCCCTTACGGGGCGTGGCCCAGCAGGCTGTAATCTCAGTTGAATGGGACTGGTGCTTTCCCTGAGATTCTGGTCCAGATTCAAAACTTCTTCCTGAAAGCAAGCCGAGCTTTAAGGTGCCCAATGTTCTTTCAGTTCACTGGGACAGCTTCAAAATAAAACGGAGAAAAGAGGGGAAACTTCCTGCAGCTTCTTGTTCTGCAGTCCAAACAAACAAACCGAAAATTAAACCAAAAAAACGAAACCCCCTCTCACCTGACAGCCACAGCCCAGCTCCACCCACAAATGACATCACTGAAGCCGTGCTACAAGCCATGTAGTAAAAAAAATCTTTCTTAAAGGGGCACTCACATGAACATGACAGACAAGACCATCACTTCACACTCCCGCCACAGGATTTAGGCCCGAAGCAGTAAATACTGGCCTATTTTCCCCAACTCTTTATCTATCTCTCCCTCACTCTCTTTATCTACCTTTGTCTCTCTGTTTCTCTCCCTCATACTAACTCTCCTATTTTAATATTTCCATGTCCCTGTCTCCCTGTCAAACATGATCTTTCCCTCTGTTCCTCTTCTTTCCTTCTCTCTGTCTCTCCCCTCACCCCCCCCCCCCCCCCCACCTTCACTAACCCTCACTCTCACCCTCTGGGTGGAATTAATCCAGGCAACAGGGGTCTTGCCCGTCAGCTGAAGAGACAGTAAGGTCCTTGCATCATCTCCATTGGGGAAGGGCTGCTTTAGGCCTGCCAATCCAGCACTTCAATGGTCAATGTCAGACCTTTCTCAGGATCAAGGACTCCTGGGGGGTGGGGGCAGAAATCCCACCTCCCAAATGCTGCCAGCCAGTCAGAGGCTCCAGTTTTCCATTGTATGCAACAACACCAGGAGGGTGGTATCCAGCAGAATGTATCCAGCAGAATGTAGCCAGCAGAATGTATCCTCCAGAATGTATCCTCCAGAATGTATCCTCCAGAATGTATCCAGCAGAATGTATCCTCCAGAATGTATCCACCAGAATGTATCCAGCAGAATGTATCCAGCAGAATGTAGCCAGCAGAATGTATCCTCCAGAATGTATCCACCAGAATGTATCCAGCAGAATGTAGCCAGCAGAATGTATCCACTAGAAGCCCTGGATCATTGAGAGACTCCGGCCACAGGTGAATCGAGGGCAGGATAGGGGTTGCGGGGATGCAGTCGCTGGCTGGAATGGGCAAGGAGTTCCGTAGAAAGGTCGGCAACGTGCCCACCGAGCTCTACCCCCTCCCCCATCGCCCCCCTCCCTCCGGGTATCCACAAGCAAACTCACCAGGGAGGTCATTGTCATGAATTTGCCCAGCAACAGCAGTAAAATTAATTTAACATAACATAACAGGATGCGCGATGTCCAGCAGCAGGTAGCCTGTATTCAAAAGGCCCCAAATGTGATGTGTCTCTTCCCAGTAACGAGTTTAAAAAACAGTTTAGACAATAATCAAATGTGAATGGCATATGGGGATAAACAGCTTATAGACATTTGGGAAGATCAATGAAGTATACATAAGTTAATGTACAGTCAAGGATGTTGATAGGGGAAGACAGGCGAATCCACAGAAGGCATAATCAAAGAGGAACAAAGGTATAATTAGCCGGATGATCAGAAGCAAGGCAGGCAGTTGACACCTATCGGCCTCAGAAGCAGACAAGCTGGTTTTCCAGCTAGCTGCCTAGAGATCAAATTTACATCAAATGAGCCTCTAAGTCTCAGAGCCAAGGCAGTGCAGAAAACCTTCGTACCAGCAATTTTAAATATCTTTGCTGGACCAGGAGAAGACGTTTCCCAGACTTGAGTATCATCCCTGTATTTTGCGGTAAACTGGCTATTTAATTGTTCTTTGATGAACGGGGGAAATCTTATGGAGTTCAGACATTGAGATATATTTTGGAATAAATTATGTGTGTGTGTTTAGTAATTCATACAATAATTGCCTGAAAGTAGAGAAGCCTGTTTATGTATATTTGTCTTTTCTTTACTTTAATAAACTGTCTTTAATAATTGTTACATGATGACTGGGCTAATTATTTTCACTGGGGTTTACTTGTGTTCCCGCACCAAATTAAAACAAAACTATACACACCCCCAAGAACAGGTGTTTCAAGTTGGGATACCCTCAACGTACCTTGTAACACCATATGCCGACTGCCCTGCCTAATGCTATGTGGCCATTAATTACTCACAACAGGGCTTCAAATATCAGTGGGCAGGAAGGTCTTCCTACTCTGAACTTAATCGGGGCAGAGCGAGACGAAGTCAGGGTCCCCACCTACCACTCCCCAATCCAATTAAATGCTCCACCTCCTCCAAATGCACCTCAGAGAAGGGCACTAAATTTCAGCCTCTATTCTCTCTTCTTTCTCTTACTCCCATCTCTGTGTCCTCCTCCTCTCTCTCTCTCACTGGGTCTCCCAACACTCTCTATTGAAGCATAAAGTGCCACTGGCAAGTGGAGGCCTCGCCAATAAGTAGAGAATTTCAGATACGCCCACAGAATTCCTACAGTGCAGAATAAGGCCATCAGATTTGCACTGACCCTCTGAAAGAACACCCTATCTAGACCCACTCCGCCACCCTATCCTATAACCCCGCCTACCCTGCACATCTTAGGATGCTAAGGGGCAATTTAGCATGGCCAATCCACCTAACCTGCACATCTTTGGACTGTGGGAGGAAACCGGAGCACCCGGAGAAAACCCACGCACAGACACGGAGAGGAAGTGAAAACTCCACACAGTCACCCGAGGCTGGGATTGAACCCGGGTCCCTGACGCTTTGAGGCAGCAGTGCTAACCACTGTGCCAACGTGTCGCCAACCACGTGTAGCATTCTTGAATACCTGGCAGGAGGGCAGGCTGGCCTGACAGGAATAAACAGTAAAGTGCCTTTTCCACTCTGGAGACCACTGCCCAGTGCCCTCTACACCCTCGTGACCCGTGTAAGAGGGGCATGTGACAGCATTTGATTTCACACAAGGCAATTCCACAGCATCGTCTCGTTGTGTTGCTTCGACTGCCCCAGAATCTGTTGCCCTTAACTGTTGCAGACAGTAACAGCCTTTCTTGTCATTCCTGAGTGTCCTTTTCATCATATTCAGCTCATCAGCCCTCTACTTTCCTCGCTCTGGTTTAAGAGCCCTCTGATTACCTGCTGTTCTCCCACTCATTACAACACACACATCGGAATCACCAAACGCCTCCAATTACCCGGCATGAAAGCAGCCGGTTTTAATCCAGGAGAAAATATCTTTGGGAAAACACACCACGGGTTTTGTGATTTCCTTTTACTGTCGAGACAAAACGGTGCAACACATCTGCGAGACCGTAAATGGTGCCTGCGCGCGTTTATTGTCACAGCAAACTCTCACAGGATTCATATTTGCAAAGTTAACCTCACGGGCTGCGAAGAATCTGCCCAATGTTGTCACGGAGAGATGTTTGACGGCCTTTAACCGATACATGCTGCCACCTCCCACAGGGGGCACTGTTCCCAGTCGCATCCTCAGGAAGCTCATCCTGCAAACTTCAAGATGATAAAGAAGATGTAAAAACAGGGAACAATTTATAAACTGTGATACATTAGCGAACAGCGCAAAATTAACACAACTTGGGTCGGCGGGGCGGGCAGAGGTTGTAAGAGTTTTTCAACTCTGCATCTGACAAAAAATCAACTGTGGGCCGGGTCACACCTCAGGACGGGTGTCAGGAGAGAATTACAAAGCTGCCACCAGGTGGAGGTGACTCTGAACCTGCTGAGGGGGAAGCAGGGGGAGAAGACATTGAGGAGACGTGGATGAGCTTCAGTCCCCTTAGACCGGCGAAGGGTGAAGCGGAGATTACAGAGGGGCGTTCCAAATTATTATTATTTTTTTTAAATTTAGACTACCCAATTCATTTTTTCCAATTAAGGGGCAATTTAGCGTGGCCAATCCACCTACCCTGCACATCTTTGGGTTGTGGGGGCGAAACCCACGCAAACACGGGGAGAATGTGCAAACTCCACACGGGCAGTGACCCAGAGCCGGGATTGAACCAGGGACCTTGGCGCTGTGAGGCAGCAGTGCTATCCCCTGTGCCACTGTGCTTTGGTTTATTTTATTTTATTTATTATTGTCACATGTATTAGTATACAGTGAAAAGTATTGTTTCTTGCATGCTGTACAAACAATGCATACCGTACATAGGGAAGGAAGGAGAGACTCTAGAATATAATGTTACAGTTATAGCAAGGTGTAGAGAAAAGATCAACTTAATACGAGGGAGGTCCATTCAAAAGTCTGATGGCAGTAGGGAAGAAGCTGTTCTTGAGTTGGTTGGTACATGACCTCAAACTTTGGTATCTTTTTCCTGACGGAAGAAGGTGGAAGAGAGTATGTCCGGGGTGCATGAGGTCCTTACCAGCCGACCTTCATGGCCCACGCCGCACGACCTTCATGACCCACACCGACTCACCTTTGTGACCCACGCCAGCCAAACTTCGCAAACCACGCCGGCCGACCATCACGACATAAAACCCAGTCTCAGAAATGGACGAGCACGTCCCATATCAGCCTCTCCGAACAGGCGCTGGAATGTGGCGACTAGGGGCTTTTCACAGTAACTTCATTTGAAGCCTACTTGTGACAATAAGAGATTTTCATTTTTCATTTCACAGGGATCTTGGAGGGTTGAGGGGCTGGAGTACCTAAAAGAGACAGTAAAGTGCAACAAACTGGAGCTTCTAAGTCTGATATCAATAGATTTTTGTTGGGCTGTGTGGTTTGAAAGTCTATGGAGCCAAGCATGGTAAATGGAATTGACATGCAGATCAGTGTTGATCTAATTGAATCACTGGGCAGGCTCCAGAGGCTAAGGAGCTTATTCCACTCCTTAATGTTTCTCTTATCCCTGTTGGTTTAAAAAAAAAATTCAAAAGAAATATTTCAAACTTTCCGAACTTCGGCAGAACAACAGAACAATCTTCCGGACACAGCATCTCCTTCTGGTGGGAGTTAATGACGTGAGCAGGAGTCAAATCTAACTGCAAATTGTACCTCAGGAAAAAATATAACACGCTGGCCTTGAAAACCAACCGGATTGGTTATAAATGTGTGTGTGTGTGTGCACATGATGGCATGTGGGTGTAAAGCTCTTTTCTTATTGTAATTGGGGGGGGGGCCCTTAACCCATTCTGAATTCTGGGTTAATACCTGGGCTGAAATAACAGGCAGAGGAATCCCGTGCAAACGCATTAAGCTCATTTTCACAGAATAATTGCAAAGCTTCTCAATGCCAGTTTTACAACTAAGAGTCGTACGGTAACAGGCAGTGCCCACGCTGATGCTAATTCCATGCTAATCTAATTATTGCTCCACACTGCAGCCTCTCACAGACTGTCATTTCAATCCGACAATATTGGTTTCACTGCAGAATTAACTCAATTTACATAACTATTGAGGGATTTGTTTGAAGGGACATATCTATATTGTATTATATACATACATATAAAATGATTAGGAATATTTTCAGAACAGGCAACTCCGCTGTGTGTCGCATTGTATTCTAATGAAAGCACAGCTGCACTTTGCAAAATGGCTGCTGAGGTGTCTAAATATGTTGCCTGAGAAAGTAGGATCTACTGCACTACAATAAATCAAATACGTGCCTGACTACAGATGCCTCTGATCATGGTAAGCTAAGTTCTGCTTCTCCTTCCTCTAAAGCAATTGACTTCCTATTTACAGATAACCTTTTGGCATTTTAATGTAGCCCTCAGCCAATGGCAGAGCGCATGCTCCAGGCAATGATTTGTGAGCAGACACAACTAATGCGCATTCAGGGTCACTTAGTCACACACCTGATAGCATCTTCTTTGTCGTCTTCAACACTGTTTATCGGCCATTAAA